>NC_040885.2:18949664-18952164 GCF_900634795.4 Betta splendens
CTTTGTGACCGGGTTCTTGTTTCCTAACGCTTCCTGCTCTGTTGGGGGTCAGGTTTGACCTTTGACCCCAGCGCTGTGCTGTGTCAGACTGGACTCATGGGGTCTAACGTTCAGGCTGCAGCCTAGACGACCTCAGTGCGTGACTCTGATCTGCGTGGGAGGTTCTGCTCATTGTTTGTGCAGAATGTGTTTGTTCTCACACCAGAAGAGATTAAGGCCTCCATCAACAAGCATGTGCTCAGTCGAAGCTTGGCCGGACCGGAAACGGATTCCACACGGGACGAAGTCCCCTCAGCTTCAGATGGAGCCAAGACGAGTTAAACTCAGTTCAACTTCATGAGCTTCAGCTACAGTCTGACTCGTCCGACCCAAAGCTGTTCAGTGCTTAGAGATCGTTACAGTGAATGAGTCATTCAGCACATTCGGCAGCACAAACAAAATCATTTTCTGGTATTAATCTCCGTCCACTCTCTCTAACGTGCATGAATGCGATTTACTGCCTCTGGGCTGCGTGGAACAGGCCGCGCTTTGTTACCACGGAGACGCTCCCGCGGGTTCTGCTGCTTTCCAGCTGTTACTGAGCACAGGCACCGCCGTTAAAGTTGATGTAGACGAAGGCACGTAAAAACCAGCAACGAGAAGCCACAATGGAAGTCACTGTGGACTTAATGGGGAACGCTCCCAAAAATCCCACGAAGCTCCAGACGTGAAGGAGAAAAGCTGCTACGTTTATCAGGCAGTTTCACGCGGGTTCTTTATGTTCTCAGCACTTTAAGTGGAAGACGTCCCACTCCAGTGTGGTTAGTGGTGTCCTCGGTCGCTGTGAATGGAGCGACTCTGACACAAAGCGCTGCTGCAGATGATGGAGCCAGACTCTCGCTGGTGTTTGACGCATTTCTGACTTTTGTGCGGTTCCATAATGACTTAATGCGCTCGGCTCTCGCGTGGACGGTGGGTCGAGCACTAAACGGTTCAACCAGGCATCTGCTGCTTGTTCTGCTTCCAAGCCCTCGAAGACCAAATGTCCCATGTCCCTGTGAGGTCGTGTGAAGAGACGTTGAGACATAAAAAGCTCTCTGCTCCTGATGTGAATGAGGTCACGCTGTTCTCTACTGTTACACTCCTGATGTTTGTCCCATGAAGGGACGGTGAAAGCACTGGAGGTGTGAATCAGGCATCAGGTGAGATCAGTTGGACAGTGTCAGGTTCACTTCATGGTTCTGACGGGTTCTCAGCCTTCGGACCCACTGCAAACGTGACGGAACAATGGAAAGGCTCCCTCCTGATGCTGAATGGCTTGTGTTTGACTTCAATGTAAAGCATGTTCGGCTCTCAGCACTTTGATTTTAATGACTGTCTGCATCCTGTGACGCAGACGTGACAGATCTGAATGCTCAGGGTTGAACCCTCCTTTACTTCTCTGTTCTCGGGGCGATGCCTGAGGGGACGCTGACTCCTGGTGACTCCCCCTGAAACGAGGAACAGGATCCGGTCTGTTTGAGTCATGAGAACAGTCAGGACGAGCGGTCGCTGGGACCTGAACAGCTGCATCTACTGCAGTTAGAGCGGGCGAAGGCGCTGAAGTCTGCAGATATTCGCTCAGCTGTAGTTTCCATCAGAACTGAGGGAGGCTGAGCCCGTCCAGAACCCACCACAGCTTAAACCATGGTCCACTTCAGAAGGGGGAGAGTCTGCACTGTTACACCTGAACCTCAACCAGTTACAGGTAAAGTTGATCCTAATAAGACGGGAGTAAATGAGTCCTGACTAAGCTTTAATACAAGTGACTCCTGGATTACGGCCCATTCTACAGGTGTTCCTAATAAAAAGGCCACCTGGTGTATGAGATGCAGACTGGGAGAGAGACACAAAGTGACTTTGGGCCCATTCGTTTTCCTCTGTGACCTCATGAATCGTTTAATCTATCACTTCATTTTCACGATGAATTCTTTCTTGCAGCCACATTCAGCAGCTCGTCAACATCTGCACATGCACTCAGGGAAAGTCATTAGAGGCGACGTGTGGAAGGAGAACAGATGCTGAAACCAATTTACACCATTAAAGGCAGTGATGTGAGGAATGTGTGGAGCACCTTAACCAGAACCAGCTCTGCTGAACCTCCTCTGGGCCCAAACCCGTTCATCTGACCCGCCTCCTGGTGCTGCTCTGGGTTCTGTGATTCCTGTGCTCTGTCCCAGACTCACGCTAACTTCCCTGCTCTGTGCTGCTGAAGAATAAACACAACGCATAAAAGCCAGGACGTGGAGACGTGGAGCAGCAGGAGGGAGCGAACGATGCTCTCTGTGTTCACGGACCTGCAGGTCATGGAGCAGGATCAGCCCCCAGCAGCCAGAGCGGGCCGAGCACATGCAGAATGCCTGCAGGGTGATGTCATGACAGCAGCGTGTGTGTGTGCGTGTGTGTGTGTGTGTGTGTTTAAGTATAATAGGTGGATGAAAGATTCAAGGAGCAGAGCTGCTGAGTTGACAGGATGAACTTG
>NC_040885.2:18954664-19049664 GCF_900634795.4 Betta splendens
AAGACCTGCACATTCCAGGAGGAATCAAACCGACTTGCTCCTCGGTTTGTTTTTTCTTCAGGCTCATTCTGTTGTTGTTGTTTTTATGCCACATCAGACATTCTCACAACCATCACACACTAATGTGAACAGTGCAGAGCTTGTGAACATAAACTAATGCAGTTCAGTCCAAGCGCTTCCAGGCCGCGGTGGGGAGGAACGTTCAGCACATGACAACGGACCTGGACGGGTCACAGGCTGTGAATGAGCTGCGATGAGGGGCACTGACTCCAGCTTCAGGTTGATGTGGGCCACAAGAAAGGGAGGCGCCTCAACCAGCGAGCGGGCTCTGATCCCCTTCTGCTGCTGGTGGAGCATCGATACTGGTCTATCTTTAAAGTGACGCTCACTGACACACGTGCACACAGCTCCCGTCATCGTTCAGCTGCCACCACCTTCAGCTGCCGGGTGCATTTCATAAACACACACACACACATGGCAGGAAAAGATAAGGAGCGCACACGAGCGCCTCCACTCCCCCGACTCACGCCCGTAACAGCTGACTGTGCATCTGTGTGTCCGCTGCACTACGACCTGTAGTTTATTCTGTGTGTCCTGTCCCGGTCCAACCATCCTGTGTCCTGTCCCGGTCCAACCATCCT
Organism: Betta splendens; assembly: GCF_900634795.4. Taxonomy (NCBI): domain Eukaryota; kingdom Metazoa; phylum Chordata; class Actinopteri; order Anabantiformes; family Osphronemidae; genus Betta; species Betta splendens. The sequence continues at coordinate 18,955,306 of NC_040885.2, forward strand.
GCTTCAGTTCCGCCCACATACAGCACAACTAGAGGTTTCATCTTGTTAGAGGTGAGGTTTTTGTGATATATATGAAGTTTTTTGTGAGTTTTGTGATATATATATATCATGAGCGCTGTTTGCAGTGGAGCTGAACTGAATATAAGAGAGCGAGAGAGAGTGTGTCAATATCAGCAGACCTGAGAACAGCTCTGACACACGTACCACTAGCAAAAGAGAGACGAGCGCTGCACTGAAGACAGAGGAGGAGGAACCCTTTAAAATGATGAGCCACAGTAAAAACAGGAAACAACAGAACATGATCTAATTTGCCTGTTTCACTTGATACTGTCCTTCCTCTCAACCTGCTCCTTGAGCTGTTCTCCTTCTGTAGAATGACGCCCTCTGCTGTTAATATGCTGCTACTGAGTGAAGAACACTGCCCTCATTAAACCAAATGACCAACCCAATTAAAGCATCTCAGGATGAATCATCTCAGTCTATTCAACAACATGTGATACATTAAGCCAAATTTAAATATTGCTATTATTTTATTATAATTACATTGCTGTAGATCAGAAGTTGTTTAAAAGTCTTTCTTATGGATGGTTTGCAAAATTCCAGCAAATCATACTAAAACTTTTCTCAGTGGCTCCAAACAGATTAAATTGTCAGTTAAAACAGATGGACTAATGTGACTGTTCATGACTTCAGCAGTTGTTCCTCAACCTTATTTTGCAGGTATGTTACAGCGTCCTGCACAGCAGGGCTGTGGCAGCAGCCCAGCTCTCTGCACATCAGCATCCGTTACTATGGCAACAGCCATGGACCAGACTGTGGAGTCAACATGGCTGCCAAAGGGGAACTGCAGCGTCCAGGCTGTGTCTGCCTGTGTGCCTTCACACATGAGTGATGAGCACAACACTGACGCCGTCCTTCACCAGCTCAGTGTCCGTCTGAGGGTCCGACGCTGACGGGAAAAAACGAGTGTTGGGGTTTGTGTCAAGCCAATTCTGAGTCTGAGTCTTGGATGGTGGAGACTAAAAATAATGTGGCACATGAGGGAGCTGGGAGCTCAGGCATCCAGCTAAAAATACACACAGTGGCTCATGAGCTACATGTTTAGCCTATGAATATGTGATGACAGCGGCAGCATCTCAGCATCATGCTTCATCTGCAGCTGCACAGAGAGAAGAGCTGCTGCCTGGATGAGCTACAAACACACACGTTTCATCAGGAGGAGAAGAACCAACTCACACTGAGCCCAAACGGCTGCAAACAACGCTGTGTTGAGACGGGAGCGCGTTCAGAGGTGAGCTCTGACGCACAAACAGTCCAACAACAGGTCCGACGCTTCAGGCTCCGGTTCTGTGGACGCGGACCTGCAGCAGAGCAGGGAAATCAGTGATGTTTTCACCAGAAAAGAGAAGCCGCGGACGGAGGTAATTAGAACATGTGTGCGTGGTCTCAGCAGCCACATGCAAAAAGGAGGTTAGTGAGTCGCACATGAAGATGCAGAAACGTCCTGAAGACGGAAACACGAGGAAATCAACATTTCACATTCATGCAACAAAAAACCTGAGAAGCACAAGGTCTGAAAGCTGTTTTTGTTTGAGGCGGGAAAGAACGATCAGAAAATGTGTTCCTCCTTCCAGCTCTCTCTGGGCTTGAGGCCAAGCAGGGGAGGAAGGAAGGGGGGGGGGGGGGGGGGGGGGGGGGGGGGGGGGGGGGGCAGGATTTAACTCTTCGCAGACCGAGCGCGTCCGAGGCCACGCCTCCATCAAGCACGGCTCAGTCAGAGGAACCGGGTCGCGTTGTAGAGGGTAGTTACATCCTGACTTAGTTCAAACTCCTTCAACTGAAACCTTTTAGTTCAGGTGAAGCCAACCAGAACCATTGAACAGTGGCTTCATCTTTATGTTTTTATCCTCACTTTGAATTCAGGAGGCACTGAACCACCTCCAACCACGTCATGCAGGACATTCGTTTAGGAGCATAGAAAGTAGCTAATTAGTAGTAATCTGCTTCTATTTCAAGTGTATGAATTGAATTTATACCAGTATTAAACCCTTAAGGGAAGTATTGAGGCGCACGTCAAGTCGCACATAAAGTACAATTCAGCAGTAGGTGAACGTGCATGTAGTGAATGCAGTCATTCTGTGCCTTTGACACAGCGTCTCCGTCTGTTAATGAGCAGGAGGCTGCGCTGGGGTCAGTTGTCGGTGTGAAGCTTTTTGATGCCTGTTATCAAATGCAGCAGCAGACGCAGACAGGCGGCGGCGGCGGCAGCGTGTTTGATATTCACGTCCACATTCAACAAAACCTGCAGCTTTTACATGCATGACGCAGCGCCTCACGGCTGCAGGAGCACACACGCTCCTCTGATGGAGGCGTGTGCTCCTCAGATGGAGGCGTGTGCTCCTCTGATGGAGGTGTGTGCTCCTCTGATGGAGGCGCGCGTGCTCCTCAGATGGAGACGCGTGTGCTCCTCTGATGGAAGCGCGTGCTCCTCTGATGGAGGCGCGTGTGCTCCTCTGATGGAGGCGTGTGCTCCTCTGATGGAGGCGTGTGCTCCTCTGATGGAGGCGTGTGCTCCTCTGATGGAGGCGCGTGTGCTCCTCAGATGGAGGCGTGTGCTCCTCTGATGGAGGCGCGTGTGCTCCTCAGATGGAGGCGCGCGTGCTCCTCTGATGGAGGCGCGCGTGCTCCTCTGATGGAGGCGCGCGTGCTCCTCTGATGGAGGCGCGCGTGCTCCTCTGATGGAGGCGTGTGCTCCTCTGATGGAGGCGCGTGTGCTCCTCAGATGGAGACGCGTGTGCTCCTCTGATGGAGGCGTGTGCTCCTCTGATGGAGGCGCGTGTGCTCCTCTGATGGAAGCGCGTGCTCCTCTGATGGAGGCGTGTGCTCCTCTGATGGAGGCGCGTGTGCTCCTCTGATGGAGGCGTCTGTGCTCCTCTGATGGAGGCGTCTGTGCTCCTCTGATGGAGGCGTCTGTGCTCCTCTGATGGAGGCGTGTGCTCCTCTGATGGAGGCGCGTGTGCTCCTCTGATGGAGGCGTGTGCTCCTCTGATGGAGGCGTGTGCTCCTCAGATTGAGGCGTGTGCTCCTCTGATGGAGGCGCGTGTGCTCCTCTGATGGAGGCGCGTGTGCTCCTCAGATGGAGGCGTATGCTCCTTTGATGGAGGCGTCTGTGCTCCTCTGATGGAGGCGTCTGTGCTCCTCAGATGGAGGCGTGTGCTCCTCAGATGGAGGCGCGTGCTCCTCTGATGGAGGCGTGTGCTCCTCAGATTGAGGCGCGTGTGCTCCTCTGATGGAGGCGCGTGTGCTCCTCTGATGGAGGCGCGTGTGCTCCTCAGATGGAGGCGTATGCTCCTTTGATGGAGGCGTTTGTGCTCCTCAGATTGAGGCGTGTGCTCCTCTGATGGAGGCGCGTGTGCTCCTCTGATGGAGGCGTCTGTGCTCCTCAGATGGAGGCGTGTGCTCCTCAGATGGAGGCGTGTGCTCCTCTGATGGAGGCGTGTGCTCCTCTGATGGAGGCGCGTGTGCTCCTCTGATGGAGGCATCTATGCTCCTCAGCGATGATCATGTCATGTTTCAGAATAAGTGGTTCAGGGACGATTCCTGTTCTTGCTCTTTGCAGCCGCCAAATGATGAAATCCAATGAATCTCCAGACGGTGATCTGAGCTCAAACAGTCAAAACATAAGTGCAAGTCACAAATCGTATGATGCTATTGAAATGATAGCAAACACTCCTGCTCCGCTCGGAATTATTTCAACAGCATCATAATGAGTTTACGAGTGATACATATACATATATATATATATATATACACAGAGTCTATATATTTATATATATTTACAGAGTCCCATAAACAAATCACAGCAGAATACTAAAAAAGGAGAGACAGAAAACGTACCTTATCAGTCAGTTTCTGAGCCAATAAATGTTTAGATACACAAACAAACACATCCATATAAATATTTCAACTCCCTCTGTAACAAAAAGGTGGTTAAAATATTTGTTACGCTGTGTGACGTAGTGTCACGCAGGTTGTCAGGTCGTCACATTTGCATCAACAGGCCTGGAAGTAACGGGTCTGATGGGTTTATTTCCCTCAAACATCGCACATCTGTCCAATTAAATGAATTAACATTCAAATCCTCAACTTGTGTGACGTCAACCTGAAATCTGTCGTTTGTCGATTGTTACATCACATCGTAAGGACACGTTATAATCACAAACGTAAAGAAAGTTCCCGTCATCATCGTCACAGTAACATCTGCAGCCACAACCTCCCAGATGTTGTGACCACACTGACCTGGAAAGGTTGGATTTGTCACGTTGTGTTTTATTGTGTGCCACGCGTTTCCTCGGAGTCTGGACGCACGTCTCTGCTGCATCAAGCGGCATCCAGTTAAACTCCCGCACTCCTCCGGCCTCGCGCGACACGCGTTCAGGCGCGCGCTGCCTCCACACCGCACGAACGAGACACCGCGCGGCATTTTTGAAGTCCAGAAAACAAACTCAACATCCGGGAAACGCAACCTGATCTGCAAAAGATGTGGACCGTCTTATTTCGTTTCTTCCGCCCTTCAAAACCCGGTAATGATGGAGAAGTACAAAACGCCGTGATTGGTGGACGCAGCCAGCGGAGCAGACATGCAGAGCCCTCCGTGCTGTTGCATCGGGGGGGTTAAACTCAGCGCTCCCCTCTTGTTTTTCCCCTTCCTTCAATGACAGCAGCAGGAGCCGCGCAGCCGGGCGGTGCGGAGCGGAGCGGTGCGGTGCGAAGCGTCCCCCCGCGACGAGGAGCGTCACCCTGCGAGTCTGCGGTGAGAAAACAGCACAGCCGCTAGAGCCCACGCCGGGCGGCGCGTGAGGCGCACGGCGCGCGGACCCGCGGGGAGGGCGGGAACCGATACAACACACAATGGTGTTGCCTGGGGCTGCCGCGATAGCTCTCACACAAACCCGGGACGCGGCCGCTCGCTGCGCTTGCTTGACAGCTGCGGGGCCAATGGAAACACGCACGAGGCCAGCTGCGCAGGGCCGCAGCCAATGGAAGAATGTGCAGCGCTGCGCCGCTGCGGGTCCGGGCGCTAACGTTAGGCTGGCTGCAGCAGCCGCACCGCCGCCGCGCCGCCGCGCCGCCGCTGAACTTCCAGCAAATTAGAAAAAGCTGTTTGTGTCTGCGCTGCTGCAGTGGCCGCTGTAGGTAAGACGCGTCCCTCAACTTTTGGATGCGGCTCGTGCGCGTGCGCGTGTATGGGAAAGGTGTGCGTCTGCGTGCCCGCGCGTCCGTGGCGTCTAGACTGGACCGCGGCGGTAAAACGGAGCAGGACTCCGGCGTCCAAACTGAATGAACTCCGGGAGCCGCGGTCTTTGTGAGGATTAAACCGATATTGCGCGGAGTTGCACTCCTCCTCTTTTCCTCCCCCCCTCCTCTTTCCCCTCTCCTCTCCTCCCCTTCCCCATCTCTCCCTCTCTCTCTTCTCACCCCTCCCTCCCCTGCCTGCTAATTTTTATGCATTTTTCTAAACTGTCATGGCGATTTTGTGTCCTTGGAAATAAAAAGCGCCAGTGTTTTTCGGGCTCGCGGGGAGGATGTGTCGCCGGTGAGAGCGTGTGTCCGCTGTCCGGAGCAGGTGAGCGGTGCCGGGGAGGCTTTTTTGGTGGAGCGATGTCCCTGCGAAGGAGTTTTAGAGGCTGTCCACACGTGTAAGGAGAGGGCTGTTAGAATGTATTTACAACAGCGATGCAGTGACATTACACGGCTAGCGAAGACGGCTAGCTCGGTAGCTACGGGTGCTAACGTGGAACGGGACACGGCGTCTCGCTTTCGCCGTGCGTGCGCGGTGTGTTTGCGTTTTTCATGGCCAGTCGCCCTTTTGCTCGCCGGGAACTTCTCCTTTTCCTCCCAGCTCGCGCTCCCAGCTCGGGGCAGCCCGGCGCCTTGCAGCGTTCGTGTTAGCGGCGCGCTAGCTCTGCGTCTGCTAGCATTCAGAACCTCAGAGGTGTATGCTAGGTGGCTAGCCTGTTAGCCTCCCGAAACCTTTGTAGCCGCAGCGGGCAGGTGTGTGCGCGTGAGTGCAGCCACACGGTGAGGCGTGACGTGTGAGCGTCCACGCACGCTCACCTGGCCAGGTGTAGCCCCCAGGTGGCTAGACGCTAACTCACACCGAGCAATCACAAACATGCTAAACTCCAGCCTTCCCGTTATGTGCCGTTCTGGCCACACCTGGATTGCTTTTGTCCATCCATGTCTAAAATCTCCGGCACGTTTAACCAGAACCTTTATATAATGTTCATATGTAGATCTGTTCCTATTGGTTCATTCATTCATGCCTTTCCACCTCGGGTTTTGTTATTTTCTGCTGACATGACTTCTGCTTGGTGGGATTATTTACATAGCTTTGTCAGCTGTGACAGTTCTTTGTATATGGTTTAAAAACCAAATGTCTGAAAAGTTCCACATTTTATTTGCCAACCGCGTTGAATCCCGCTCCACTTGGTAAAAGCTTGTGTTTGTTTTCTTTTGCTGATCAGCTGATAAGCAGCTCTACCTGTGTGCCTTCAGCATGGCTTTGCTTTGATGAGCCGCTGGCTTCACTCAGGCCTTGTGTTGTCTTCGTGCAGCGCGTCTGTTTGAGGGCTTTGCTCTGAACAACCGTCCACCGCCTTGTTCTCCCGTCACGCTACACTTTCTGCTGCCTGTTTGCTCAAGGGCATTAGAAGCAGCACGAGTCTCCTGTTATTGAGACTTTTGTTCATGGTGCCGCTCCCTATGTTGCGTCTTCATAATGAAATTTAAAAGCGTAAAAGTGTATTTTGCAGTAATATGTTGATTCTGGGGCAGAATAAATAGACAGTAACAGAAGTTTTCAGCTGCTGTTTTCAAAGAAAACATTGAGATCACAGACCTGCACACCAGCATGTGTTGGCATCGTCCATGTGACCTTTCAGCACACCTTCTCCCTTCTTACACTGAATCATTTAATAATAATGAGAGCAGTACGTGATTGATTTTTGCTTTTAAAGTTCAAGCAAACATCCTCAGCGTTTCTAACATGCCTGCATCTGCAGGTGACCTGTATTTGTTCTGTTACATTAAACCTGGAATAACTGAAAGCTTCTCCTGTAGGATGCTAGACATAAAGTTACAAAGAGCCACCTGTTGTGGGCTCAGATGTGTGTGAGCACATTGTAATATAGCAGCTGCTTATTGTTTCCTACATTTCAGTTGAAATAACCAGTGTCAGTGTAAACACACTGAATCAGTGTAGTGCTTGTGTTTTTATTTAAAGTGTATGTGGGTCAGAGGTCGACTTACTAACGATGCTGCGTTTGGAGATGCTGTGACCAGACAGACCTGGCGGTGATGACCGTGTCCATTTGCATGCATTGTTTTGGTCTAGATGGTCTGATCTTTTCCTTGTTTAACGTGTTTGGAAGGCAGGCGATAAAGTGAGGCTGCTTGGGTTTTGGTCGTCATCAGCAGCGTCTTCTAACTGTCACTGAACTCTGTCATACAGGTAACAGCTACAGCTAATGTTTTCCAAATACACACTACTCTTTGAACATGACTACAGTGTGTGGTTTTCTTAGTTAGGCTTTGGTACTGAACTAGAGTCATGTCTTGCTGTAAAGATGCCTGATGGCTGTGACACAACAAACCAACACCCAACAAGAGCTAGAAGCTGCTTAGACCGACTCCTGAGTTGTCTCATCTGGACTAAAAGCTTCCACCAGAAAATGGTCCTTGATACCAGCAGGTGGCAATAGACTGTGTTTGTGGTGCAACATGTCACATGCACCAAGTCTGCTACGATTCAGAGAACATTGCATTTTCCAATCAGGTAGGACTCTAATAATATATATCACTTCTGTAGGCGCGCTTGCGGAGGATTTCTCCACCGCTATCGCACCCTTGTGTGATTAGCTAGATTGTAGTATTTAGCACCGTCGCTGGCAGCAACAAGGACCCGGGTTTGATTCCAGGGTCATTCAGGTGACTCTGTGTGAGGAGTTTGCATGTTCTGTGTGTGTGTGGTTTCCTCCCACAGTCCACAGGTTATGAAGTTGTGCAGAGATTAAAACAAAACTGTAGTAGCTGCTCAGTCGGATCCACAAATGAATCTGCTTCAAAGCTGCAGAAGAGTTAAAACTGATTCATTTCATCCCGAGTCACATTTGAGTGGGACAATGAAGAATGAATGAATGAATGAATGAAACTGTTGTAGTTTGTCTCAAACTCATTGAGGTAATTGAATACTAAGTATACATGCCTTATGTATGTGAAGCTGCTTGAAATTGTACAATTGGATGATTTTAAGGAAATCTGCTTAGAAACTAAGCAAAACATTCATTATAGCAGAATGTTAATAAATCATGTGTTGTTCATCTTCGGGGTCCAACTGGAAGTGGACATTGTGGAACAACAAGTCTTTAATATGTGGGGAAAAAATGAGTTTCTACCTCCAGACACCAGTGAGGTGACACAAGAACGGTTCTGCGTCGTCTGGTTCAGCTTTTTCCAGTTCTGTGTGTTGACTGGTGTTTTAGGACCATTTGTCTGATTTCTCCTGTGTGCTGCAAAAGGGGAAATTTAATTTAAGGTGGGGAATCCTAGTTTAGCGTCTAGTTTAGCGTATTGTTAATCAGAGTCTCTGTGAGCAGGGATCCTTTTCCTCCAGTTGCTTTGTGTCCTCAGCTGAGGAGGCAGATGTTGGTTTTTGATTGTTGTACTTGTAGCTACAGCAGTTATCAGTGTCATCTGTTTGTGGTAAAGCTGAGTAATGGCCCAGGTTGCTCTGCTGTAGAAGCTGCTGGATGCCAGTAAAGTACTAGAGGTCTGCTCGTATGTCAAGTGACTCACGCTGATGAATGAAGTCACTAATTGTTAGGTGCCTTTGAACTTTTAGTTAAATGCACAGAACACACAACAGGCAAATTTTCAACTGACTCAATCACAGAGAATCAAAAAGAAGCTGCCTCACTGGTTCCAGCTTCTCAGAGTGAATCTTGACTTGAGCTGCAGTTGTTTACTTACAGGCTGCGGTAGTTCGTTGAGTGGAAAAAGCTGTGTTAAAAACAGCGATGTTGTGACATCACATATAGCTGAGAAAGGTCCAAATATGTCAACGTCACAGGTTGCAGGGACTGGGTCAGCTTGATGCTAGAAAAGGAAGCCGTCACCGGGAGATGATGCGGAGGTTGTGAGTAACTGAGGACCGTGCTGCGGCTCAGACTTCCTCTGACAGCACCGTCCTCTCCTTTGTTTGCTCCCTCGTGGGAGCATCACACAGCTGAAGCAAGGACAGAGCGAGGAGGAGCCCTGTTCCATTTTAACCCACCCCCTCTCTTTGTGCATGCTACCGCGCTCACGTTTGGGGGGAACGGGCTGAGTTGGGTTCAGATTCAGCACAGCTGGCTGCTCCTCCCGGTCCCTCAAGTGGGTCGTCTCCCGGTGATTCTCAGACGCGGCAACAGTTCGGCTCTCGTGCTCTTTTGTGCAAAGGCAAGTGGTGGAGTGAAGGGAACGAGAAAAAGAGAAGGCGGCAAGGAGTCCTGTCCACCGAGGGACCTAGTGTCGCGCAAACATTCAGTCAGTCCTGAAGATGGTCTGACAGGCTGATGGTCAGTTCAAACCAGAGCGGGAGTGACGACCTCATCGTTCGGCCTGTAGACATGACCTCCACTCACAGGTCTGTCCATGTGTGTTTGCAGCTCTGCCACATACGGCTGCAAAGCGAGTGAACAGCAGACGGTTGTTTCCTTCACACAGCACCGTGCTCCTGCATCAATATTCATGGCTGACAGGTGTGTGGGGATAAAACAACCTGGCACCCAACTTGAATAAGCTTCCACATGCTGCCTTCTCACTTGGATTTAACTGCTGTCACTTTTTTCCAGAGAGCAGGAAGTCCACAGGTTCTTCAGCATACTTTATTTTATCCTTTTTTCTTTGACTTTACCCAGTGTGTAGGAAATCAGCAGTCAGGGTCGTGTGTACGTCGCAGTCCATTCTCAGACAGAGTTTTTACAAAGGAGCTTATAAATAACATGTATTATTACTCTTCTGCAGTAAACAGTAAATGCTCTGATCCGATATTTGTATTGGGTATCAACCTCAATATTGAATAAACGTTAAGATTAGGTATCGATAACAACTGGCCCGATCTGATAACATTTAAAAAATGTATTTTTAATAGCGAGACAACAGAAATATTTAGAGACGCAACATGTGCTAGCTGCTTGTTCTGTTCTCAGGTAATCAAGTACGCAGCGAGCCAGAACGTCTGCGATTTGGAGATACTTTGTGACAAAAACACCAATAAGTCCCCAAACTGTTAATATATGAAAAGTTAATGGTGGTAAAACGTCAAATCTTTGTTCCAAACAAGCGCACGGAGTTCAACGAGCAGAATAAACAAAAGCAAAACGGAGAGAAGCAACTAACTTTGGTAGAGACAAAGGGAAGAGTTCAGAAATCTTTGCCTGAAAGTGTAAAAGCAGGAAAGAAATCACTGAAAGAATACTGATCGTTATTGTTTTGGATGGGCAACCCCTATCTGTTGTTGGAGACAAAGGCTTCACATTGTTAATAAACCACCTCGAGGCTCGTTTGGGAATATTTATCACCACTCACCATTTGGATGTCTGACGTGCCCTGATGTGTCTTTTAAGCTTAACTGCACATTTTTGAACCGGTGATGTTTTAATAAATCACTAATACGCTTCTTTTATTTTACAAGATGAGGGAATGTAGAGCCTGATGCCCTGCACAGGAATTCATACGTATAGGTAATTCAGCACTTTTAAACTGCTTTACTCTTAACATTCATTATAGCAGAATGTTAATAAATCATGTGTTGTTCATCTTCGGGGTCCAACTGGAAGTGGACATTGTGGAACAACAAGTCTTTAATATGTGGGGAAAAAATGAGTTTCTACCTCCAGACACCAGTGAGGTGACACAAGAACGGTTCTGCGTCGTCTGGTTCAGCTTTTTCCAGTTCTGTGTGTTGACTGGTGTTTTAGGACCATTTGTCTGATTTCTCCTGTGTGCTGCAAAAGGGGAAATTTAATTTAAGGTGGTGAATCCTAGTTTAGATAGGTAATTCAGCACTTTTAAACTGCTTTACTCTGGTATCAGATCAGTACTCTGAACCAGTATCTGAAGCAAAAACAAAGCAGATCAGAGAATCCCTAAACACAAAGTCAGTACTTGTAATCAGGGCACCGCTAACAGTTTAAGGCCCTAGGAAAAAGTCTGAGGTTGCTCCCTACAATTTAGAAATACTACTGATTATCTTGGCATGTTGCTGCAGTTAGAGTGTGATGCTGGCAATATTAAGGTTCTGAGTTCAAATGTAGCTTCAGGACTACGTATTTGATTTGATGACAACGCATCAGTATTCTATCACAATTACATTAATTTCTCGTTCAATGGCGAAACACGTGCTATTAAATTTAGAGTGTGATGTCTTTCAGGTGAGGAGGAAAAGTGTTAAAAGATTCAATTTAAAAACCTGTCAGTGAAAGATCTGTACTTGGATCTTGGAAATGAGTTGGATTGAGTGAAGAAACGTTCGCTGGTTCTGTAGCAGCACATTGTGTACTGTCCTCACAGCTCGTGCTATGAAAGTAGCGCTAACATTATCCTGCGTGAATAAACAAACCTTTCTTTTAAATAGTTTGAACCTTTATTGCCGGCCATTCTTCTCTCTGCTTTGTTAAACCTTTCTTTTTGTTTCTGATGACTGGATTTACGCTTTGTTTACCATGAGCACGTTGCTGCTTTAACCATTGACGATCCGACCACCATCTCACTCACTAGCGTCTACAGGATCCACGTGGGCAGAACCATGCAGTAAATGGGAGGAGGGGTGTCATTTGACCGGAGAGGCAGAAATAAGCCCTAATTTAGTCTTATTTGTAACTATTTCATAGATAAATTTGTGATATGGAATATATTGGTGCTAGTAATGTTATTATTAATCAAGCTGGTCTCTGAGGGCCCCTCAACGTTTGTGGGTCCTTAGACTCGTTCTATGCTTTAACTAAAGCAGCAAGTCAAACAACCAGGTGGGCAGGAGGTGTAAACGTGCTCCATCAAGCAGTGAACCAAGCGTAGAGTAGAGGCGTATTAAAACAGAAGTATTAGGTGACAGGTTTTGTTGAGTTACAGGTTATTTTTAAAATCTGTTGAACAAAGATGGAGCAGATGCAAAAAGACAGAAAAGAGCTTGATTGACAAATTGCATTAAGTCATCTTGTGTCCCTATGACAACAGGAGAGGAAGTGATGAGGGCCTGATGCTGTATTGTCCTGTTTTGGTGCTGATTGACTCTCCTTGTGTTTTCTTCTACTCCATTCCCTCCGCATGACGTGTCCACCAGGTAGCGGACGTGACGCAGAGGCTCCACCTCTGAACACTGTGTGACCGTGTCCGGTGTAGAGGCAGCAAGCCTCAGGGCGTGGAGGGTCCCTCGAAGCCCGAGGCCAAACCTGACGCTCCTCCTGGCTCCATTGGTGCATTGATTGCTGTGCTCTGCTTCTGTACTGGATTTCCCAGAGGTCGTCCGTCGGTCCAGTGGTGTGTGTGGTAACGTGATGGCTTTTAGTTTTAGTGCTGCTTTCATCCAGCGTGACAACAACATGTTTTCTGTTTCACAGAAAAAGCTGATGCCTTGTTGGTTGAATGTGGAAGTCAGGTGTATAATCTGTGGATTCCTCCAAATAAAATCAACATCAGGGCAGATATTTGTCATATGGGTACATCTTTCCTAAAGGTGTTCATGAGCTACTTGTGTGTAGCTATTGACAGGTGTGTGGGACAAAAATGAATTAGCACAGACAGTCTGTTTTCTCTAGCAAGTCATTGACTTTATTGACGGAATATACAGAGTTTGGGGGAAGGATTAAGTGTCGCGCGTTCAAAGATGGCAGTTATGAGTCTGGTCGATGTGCAGGTGCAGCCGTTCTCCTTAATGGTTCGCTGAGACTGGAGGCTGCCTGTCACACCCACAGATGCCATTTTAGCACCCATGTGTTAAGCAGTGAAAGGATGTTTTCTGCTGAATGTCAGGTACCAAACACGCGAAGTGCCTGCTGTTTCCAGGCTGCTCACGGAAGCAGGTGACCTGCTATAGATATCACCTGCTCCAAATGTGCCCAGCGTTACAGGAGGAGTGCAGCGACGGTGGGGTCTCATCATCCAGCCTTTCAGGGTCTATTGGCACACAGTTTGCCAGGAAAAAAGGCTTTGAATGCACCAGTCTGAGAATAAGTTCCAGGTCCTTGCTGCGCTGGGAGATGCTGCGTGTTGAGGTGAGGGCCGGCGCCGCAGAGCAGCAGAAAGAACAGCAGCACCCGGAAAGTCCGACCACGTTCTAGTTTGTCTACGGCAGATGGAGGCAGCACCAGTGGCCATACATACGTCAACGCACCCGCTCGGTCCAGAACAAAGTAACATGGGACGAGTCTCATCTAACGTGTGTGTGAGGGGATGAACCGTAGCTTGTTCTCTTCATCTGTTTAGAAGCAACGCTGACAGTAGACACTGAAACCAGGCGTGTGTAGGTAAAGATAAAAACGCATCAGGACTTGAAAACCCTGTGTTGTTCATGCTGCGTGGTTCATAAGGAGGAGAGTTGTTGCTCTCATTGTTGTGGTCAACAGGAGGAGAAGGACACAAATTCTAACTTTAGTGTCCGAATGTAAGTTGCATGTAGGTCACAAGCCTCGGGATCTGATTTGGTACCTCGTCCTTGTGGCACAGATAGGAACAGGAAACACGTGACCGACAGCAAATCTGTGTCACATGGACTTCACTTTGCGCTTCAGCAGAATTTACCCAAAGTGATGAATAAGAAGCCCTGCATGTGGCCGAGTCAGTGCAGTGACCGTTATGGACTGACTCCAGGTCAGCTGAGGGCCGATGGGTGATGGCCTTCCAGTGCTTGTGGAGCCTCATGGAACCTGTTGCTGAACCAGAACCTGTTCCTCTTCCACCGAGCACTCAGACACTGGACAGATTAACGACCCAGGGCGTCTGTGTGGAGACGCAGCAGGCCGGCCCATTCACACCTGACTTTAAAACCCAACTGAAACGTGAGGCTGGAGTTTAAATAGGATGCCTCACTACTTCCAGCTGAAAGTAAATAAACCCAGCTGAGGAGAGAATCTGATTTCCTAAACCCCGAGGGAGCCTTTAAACTACACGCGTGATTGGAGCTTTTTATAGACACAGGATTCTTCTTTTCCGTTTTTAATGTCTGCACAAATCCAACGTTCTTTACTTATGACTACATTGAATTGGGTTTTGCTGTTTGCTTATGCTGGAGCCTTCAGCCGTTGTGTTCCTCGGCTCTGTTGTGTTTGTGATGGTGCACGCTAGCGGATGTACATTCACACACGAGCTTTGTTTTCTCTGTCATTGACTACATTTGGAAGCCTGGAAAACCAGGCTGTAAAGTGTGCTGACTCTCTTTAGCACCATTCTGTGCCCATGCCCCACTTGAAAAAAATATGTACACTGCAGAAAAGGTTTTAGGTTTCAGAATGAGAGCATTGACATTTACATGCATAAAGGAACGTCTTGATTTTGCTGCTGGTAATAATGAAGCTAAATTTAAGCTTAGCTCAATACAAGCGGCACAGTGCTGTCGAACCCCTGGAACTGCAAAGAGCAGGTTAAATGGGCTAAAAGGAGACGGACTGACTCCATGTGTTTGTGTTGAAGCATATAGATGGAGGAGAGTGGACTTTACAGACGTGTAGATGGACAGACTCCTCACTGTCTAGTGGATGCTGGGCTGAATCGCTAAACAATACGTCACCAATGTTTAATTCCACTGACAGTAAACGTGTATATGCACACGTCAGGGAGTAAAAGTGAAGAAGCTGCTCAGAAGCTGTGAGTTGAATGGGTCTTTTGAATTGTACTACACATTGGAACCCTCGTCTCCTGCAGCAGCGCTGCCACAGAAGCAGTGGGCCGCTGTGTGAAAATGTTCCTTTCAAGTTCATATTATTCAGTTTCGCTGTTTCTGTTCGGTGTCATTGCAGCTTAAAAAGCAAAGGCAGCAGCGTGGAATCTACTAAAACCCGCGCTCCGCCGTCTGTCTGTCCTGCTTCCGTGTCTGTAACAAACCTTTGCATCTTGGAGTGGGTCTGAAATGTGATTCGTTAAACTTAAATTTAAACAGAGTTTTTAAATGACAACGCTGCAGCTGAGCAGGAAAAGCAATGATTCCCTCACAGTGAAGATGCTGAAGCCTGGTGCGTTCAGGGAGTAGTCAGTAATGAAGGTTACATGTTGTGGACGCTACAGGTTTTCCTTCAGCTATTTTTTAAAAAATAGAATATTCAGCTTCACAGATTCCTGTTGTGGCCGTTGAGGCTCTTCACTGATTAATGTCAGTGCTAATCGGAGACAGTGGCCACTTCAGTGTTGAATGACAGGCTGAGCTTAATTACCACAGTTTGAATCTGTATTTAATTTGGAATACTTTCTATCCAGCGTTCTTTGATTTAGATATGATTTATTTCTTTTTTCTGTTTCCCCATTTCTCCGATGTTTAAATCAGCCTAAAATGACAGATTATTGATGCTTCTCCTGATGAAGCATCGGCCCATTAGATGGGTTGGTGCATATACATGAGGAGGAATTTCAAACACTTGCCACGTCCTTCAGCAGGTGATTTATTGCTGCTGCACCTTGTTGACACGCTGGCGTTTTTCATTTTCTACAGGTGCTTTAGATTTACCTTGTTGTAACTGCATGAACTTGACCTCTGGTAAACGTGTGCATTAACACTGAGTGTACTGACTATGCAGATGTCCGTCAACTTCCCCAACAGGATGGACCCATTCTAAAAACAACCTTCCCACCAATGTCAAGCAGTGCAGAGCATCTTGTTCCAATTACCAATATTTAATGAGCAAAGTAAACAATGAGCTCAATCTGGTTTATCACTGGTCACCTTCTTAGACGTGGAACCACCACATACAAAGCACTAAAACCCCTCCTTTGTTTCCTTTAGCGCTGGATGCTTCTGGACACGACGGGAAGCTTCACTCGCTGCTGTTTGACTCTGTCCTTTAAGTCATTCAGTTCTGCAAGTAATGTGAACTGTGTCCTTTTCTCTTAACAGATGCAGTGAAGGGATAGAAGATGAAAATACACAAGAAGGACAAGCAGCAGGTTTGTGCTGAGATCACACACAAAATGGGTCATGACACAAAAGGTCTGTGGAGGCGCTTTCGCTACATAAACTGGGGGCTCCTGCACTATAGGACACTTGTATGTCAGATGCTGCTAACGGGCAGCAGAAGCGTGATGTGGGAGGACATGAAGCCGGTTCTTTTCTGATCTCATCCAGAGCAGACATTTGGCGGCTGACGCTGTGCTTGACCTCTGCTGAGGCGTAGCTGGGATGGATGTTTGGGATGCAGCCTCTATGTGCAGGCGTGGGGTTAAAGTAGCCCCTGCTGCTGTCTGTCAGAAGGTGAGGGGCTTCAGGGACCCTACAAAGTGCAGCAGTGTGTTGATTTCACAGCAGTCCTCACTGCTATGAACTTGCTTTGCTAAATGCTTCGTCTGCATACTGTACTACCATGTAATGTATTGTTACAGCTCATAGCCTGTCTTATTTTCAGGTGACGTCCGACCTCTCTGCTCATCTTTTATAATGGTTCTGTTCAGGTTATTTTTGTGTTGCAGTTTGTAATATTTATGAGTCAAGCTGAGCAGAGGGATGAGTCAGGCTTTTCTAGTGCGAGGTGACACAGCTGAACATGAGGCCTCCATATTGCAGCGACAGGGTGCTAACACTGTCACAACAGCAAGCCACGATCATTCACCAACTACAAGCGTCACCATTACCCACTAATGATTCATGGGCTTTGTCTTCATCATTTCACAGGTACAGTCAAATGGTGAAGATTACATTTCCTGTTGTGTCATGAACACCCTCTATTTCTGTAGCAGACAAAAATATACCCTGCACAGACAATAACAAATGCTTCATTTGTAGAAGTAGAGCACATTATTATTTTATTTGCTGCTCCAGTGCCTGGCTGAACAGACTGCTCAGCTGTGACAGGGAGTTTATACAGGCTCAGTGCTTGAATTAGCCCGTTGAGCTTGTTACCTGTGAATCACCTCTTGTTTAACCTTATGGAGGTTCGTTTCCACAACGGACCCTGCTCCTCCCTGTTCTATCCACATAAGTCACACTTGTAATTTTATACTGGAGCTGCCGTCTTTTTACGTTTATTGACTGTCACAGAGCTAAGACGCCGATAAACACAGTGATGACTATGGGGGGAGGCAAGAAGAAACGCAGCTTGTAACAACCTGAAGAACAAACATGACACAAGTCTAAACTGTTATTTACCAGCCAGTTCTTATCATGTGTGTAAACACTCTGAGCCTGAATGTGAATTCATCTAGCTGTAATCCATCTGCTGAGTCTTGGACGCAGCAGCGTAGAAAAGTGCATGTTAAATAATTATTAAAGTATTTGTTTGCAAATGCAATCAACCAGTGGTTGTGAGCTGTTTGTGGGGTTTTGGACCCTTCTGGGAGTGAGCTGACGTCTTCTGAGCCGGGTCAGACTTTTCCTACATACGGTACCTCAGAGGAACCACCTCCTCGCTTGTTTTGGCTTGTTGAGTCGGAGTAATTCACTAAAAGCACCATTGGTGCTGGATACATATCTACTATTGGGTGCTTTGCGTGAGTCTGGAGCACTTAACGTCTGTGCAGCTGGAGCCCCCTCTGTTGTCAGCTCCATCCTTACACAGGGCAGCGTTCAGCTAATAAAAAGGGAATTAACCTGGAAGCTTAGAGCTTGTTTTTAGTATCACGCACTGATGCTCAATAACACATCAAAGGTTTGTTAATGTTGTGCTTCACTAGAGTTAAGAATGAATGAGTTCCACAGTCACATGTTCATTATCACAGCAGGAGGTGATGTGTCTGGTCAACGGAGCCACATCCAGACATGATGCTTCACATGAAGGTGGACGAAACCACAGAAAACGCAGTGGCTGAAGTAGCTGTTCGGTCGAGAGGTGATGAGATTTCCATGGATGAACTGAAGGCGTTTGGCAGCGCTCTCTTCTTGAAGTGGCCGCTGAGCGATCAGTTATTCTGCTGCCACATCTTGAAACAACAGAACCTGAATATCCTCATGGCAGGGTGACGTCTGGATGAGACGTCTGTGTGGGAATGTTGATCGAAGGACAAAGCAACACATGGTCACAGTGTTGGTTTCTTCTCACTTCTTGTTTATTTTACTCAAAATGCTGCCAAGTCAGTAATTACCTCAGTAGTTTTAATAACCGGCTCCAGCATGTGTGTCTGTGGACACGTTGGTGCTGCCACGTGTGTGTGCATACACACGTTTTTCCTCCTCTTTATTTTTTTCCCACCACAATTCATGAATCAGCAGGTGCGGCGTAAAATAGGGTTTTCTCCACTTCAAGCTGAATCACAGAGAAGAAGAATTCTTCCCTGTCTGAGGCCTAGTTTCAGTCACTTTGATCATCTTTTGCTACTCACCCAAACAGCCGTAGCATCTGTCTGCAGCGCTCCCTCCTCCCGCTCGTCTTTTAAATACGAGCGCTGCACGAGTGGAGGATGCAGACGCTTCATAAATGGGCGTGGTGCTTGTTCGGACCTGCAGACTGCTTCCCATCAACACTGTGTAATGTCATTAATGGCATGTTTGTCTGAGTCATGGTGGATGAGGGGCCTTTGTGATGTCATGTCCTTTTTTTTTTTTTTTTTTTTCAAGAGAGTAGTAATGTAGAGGGAACAGATGGAAGAAGTTGAGTATTTTGTGAAATTCATATTCTTAAAAGTTTTTATCCCTTTACATGTAATGGCTTCATTATAAATTGAAGCAGTGAAGTAACAGTTATGACTATGGTTGTTATTGCAAGCTCCAACCGAAGGAAAACATTGTTGATACCTAAAGTATCTTAAATTTTTCACATTTTAATTTTTATTTTACACAAAATGTCACCTTGAGCTGTGAAAGTGTAATTAAAGTGTCGTCATCTCCCACAGGTTGTGCGTCTACGCCACACAGAGTATATTTGGCTCAGATATGCAGCATGTTCTAAATTTGGCCCCGCTGCTTGTGTGTCATATTACGAAGTGCATTTGTGAGCATCAGCGCAGGTTACAGCGATGCTGTGTTTTCTGATTCTTATGGTATTCAGTGAATGTCTCAGGGTTGTGACTGTGTCTGACTCACTAACATGATGTGGTCATAAAGCAGATGTTGTAACTCCATGATGTGCTCCAGCTGTTGTGTCCAGATGTTGGTCCTCTCACACCTGTGTGGAGCGTTGCTGTTAGCTTGTAGCTGCGAGGAAGCGGCTGCATTGATGAGACTGCAGTGGTGCTCACGGTCTATATTTGTGACACGGCTCGTGCATGTGCGTTTGCAGCGCTATTGATTCATGGGCAGTTTGATTGCAGCCAACCACCCTCAGCTGTGTTCAGCCAGATCGCTGGGATGGCGGCGCCTTGTACACTGCAGCACGTCACTGGTGTTGGCATGAAGGAGAGACGAGCGTGGGGTTTTATTCATCGTCCATACGAGCACATTGAGCCACAAAGATCGTGTCCGTGTTTGTGTGTGTGGGAGTATTTAGCTATGTAGTCAGTCATGGAAACGGATTGAGGCGCGTCGGTGGGGGAGTGAGTGTATGTGGTCAGTCATGTAAGCACAACCATGACGTGTGTTTGTATGCTGCCATTTTCCCGTTGTCATGGAGACAGATGGCAGCGAGACCTGTCAGTAATGAGCAGATTTTAGCTTAGCAGCTAATTCTTGTGTTCTGGTTGCATGTACTGGACCCCCAGAGGTTGGATGTGAGCTGACTGAGCAGCGTTTGTGTCCTGATTAAAGTGATTGAACGTTTGACGATGACTCCAGTTAAAGTTGCATCGTGGCGCTGCACAGGACGACTAGGTGAGGATCGCGTGTGCTGGGCCTCATTCCCTGCTCCACACTCCGTCAATCACAGTTTGTATTAAAGAGGGGTGAAGTCAGCATTTCCACATGGTCCACAGAGCTGCTCAGGTGTGGGGCAGGAAAACGCTGCAGATGTTGTGAACTGTTGCAGGGTTTCACCCATCGGTAACGTTGCACCACTCGCGTTTTTGCTGCGTCTGAGGAGACACAGTAATCACAGCCGCATGGAGCACAGTGCTAACTGTTAAAAGCACCTGTTGTATGTTGGTATGAGTTTCTACTGTGGTGTTTGTTTGACAGTGAGGAGGTCACAAGGTGAGAGTCTTTGGTCTTTGGGGAGTTCAAGTCTGCAACGACTGCAAGAAAGAAGAAAGAAACCCAAATTTAAAGGTTAAAAATGGTGAGACAGGATTTCCTACGTTGTCTGAGGGAACAGCTTCACCTCGACCGTGGATTCTCCGCCTCCACCACATCTGCCGTCTGAGGCAATAAACTGATTATTATGTGTCACCTGGTGACGGCGAGGGGCTCAGAGCGGCTTCTGTGTGAGATGTGGCCTTTGTCAGGTGACGGTGGTGGCGTCATGCTAATGTGGCCTACTTGGCGAGCCGTGATTCTGTTCTTACTCATTCTGATGCCAGTGGCCTAGTTACGCCCGCGTCCTTCATCCGTAACACACATTGCGCGCAGAGTTTTCAATGATTTCACACCGTCTTGTATTCACACTGAAAATACTGCTGATAGCAACATATAAAAATTATGATAATTAATAATTGAGTTAGCATCAATAATGAATGTCTGAGTCCAGAAAGCAGGTCAGATGGGCCTAGCTGGATTCTGTTTGGGCCGTGATGGAAGCGGGCCAAGGTTTGATCTGTGCCCGGACCCGTCGGCTCCTCCAGTCTAATGTTCTGTCACAGACCTCAGACTCCGTCCACTCCTTCACATTCTACTGCTCTGAAACCTCTGCAGGTGGAGAGTTGCATCCTAGTGTGAGTCGGGGTCTGGGGTGTGGTAGAAACCTGAATACGTAATGAGCCTTCCCTCGTGCCGTTGAGCCCTGTTGCTTCTTGGCCCTGGTTTGGTCCTCTCTGGCTCAGCCGGGTCCGGACTGAGCTTCTGATCTCTGGCGCTCACGTCTATTTAAAGTAGTCATCAAACGAAAGGCCTTCAAAGAAATATCTTGCAGTTCACCATATCACCAATATCTTTGTAAACTTTAAAGCTTAGCTCCAAAAACTTTGTGAATTCCTCTTGACTTCATGAGTTTAATTGTGCAGTTTGTCTTTTTCCATGTCTGTGAAACGTGTGCAGGTAGCTTTGATACAGAGCCTCCGGCCAGAAAATAACATTTAAGAAAAGAAAAGACGTTTGTTGCTTTGGAAACTTTTCAGTAAGATCAACCAAAAATGTAAGTGTGAAAATGTGTTAACACGTTTGATGGACACGTGTTGGAGCTGGAATTTTTGGAAAAATGCTAAAATAAATTTTTCTTTCCACTTTTTCTCTGTAGAGCACTGACTTTGTCTGTCAACCAAACCCAGCGTAGAGGAGCTACCTGTTCCCCTGCAGTATGCGATTCAGGGCGTGTGGGGAAACCTGCTGCTCTTCCTGTCTCTGCCTTTTGTTTAGGTTTAGTGACTGATAATTCGTCTCAGTGTTGGCTTTGCGTTAAAGCATTGTAATAATTGAGGGGACGTTTTTTGATTCAAGGCAGCTCTGAACTCTCTGAAAACTGCTAATAATGAATAATGTGCCATGAATTGTCGATGCAGAACATGTCGAGTAGCATTCACTAATCCAGCCAACCCAGGACGACTCAGGAGGAGGAGAATGTTGGTTGACCTGGTCTGACCTAAACTGAGAGCGGTTAACAAGCAGCCACGACGGAAGGAGCAGCGTCACAGTCAACACGGTGCAACACAAAGAAGAAATCAGTCCTTCCATCACACCGACAGACGGATGGAGAGAGCGTCACAAGCCCGTGGCGCTGAAAGGGTTACCATGGTGACCGTGTGTTTACGTCCGCTTCCTCGCTCCCCGCAGCTTTGGCACAAAGAGCCAGTTTCCATGGCAACGGCACTGATAGCCCCCCACCTCCAGCAAAGCCGCTGAGCTCGTGTTCGTGTGTGAGTGAGATTCATTAAGATGATTCCTCATACGTGCGTGCGTGCGTGCGTGCGTGCGTGCGTGCGTGCGTGCGTGCGTGCGTGCCCCGTCATACTAAAGCAGCGGTTGGAGAGACGCCTGCTCCACATCAACAGCCAACCATCAGTATGACACGCACACACTTTATGCAGACAAAGACGCACACGCCACGTGCAGCACATGCGCAGATGTTCCTCAGCTGCTGCGCACGCTGCCGTGACCTGGCACGCTAGTCTCCACAGCACGTGAGCTCACTGCTCGCTAAACATGGAGCCCGAGACGCGGCCACAGCCCGTTTTAGATGCCTCGTCGCTCCGTGCGTTCTGCTGTCATAGGAACCGTGCAGTTGCTCTCTGACATCCTGCATCAAACACACACAGGTGCGTTGGAGTGGGCAGGTCGTTGGTGCTGAACAGCCTGCCTTGTTGCTATAGGCCTCCTGAAGAATGTCGGCCTGCATATTCATCAGCTCAATGCAGAACTTCAACCTTTCCCATTCACAATTTCACCTAATCACAGTAATGAGCTGGCGCTGGCTTGTTTTCAGGGACACCATCACGTCCTGTGCCAAGTGCAAAAAATGTGACACAGTTTGTGGCGTTGGGCAACTCGCACACAACGTACAGCTTTCTCACATTACGTGCAGATGGTCGGAGCTCACGAACAGCAGCGTGAAAAGACGGCGTGAGCCACGGAGCAGACGGTGCAGCCAGTGTATATTCAGCATTCTGACAGCTGCCGCTTGCTGCCTGTTTATGCAGCTCCAGACATCCTGACAGTCACATTCACGTCTATAGAGGGAGGACGTACTGAGGCGCAGCCCACGGAATCAAATGGAAGTGCAGCTCGTTTGTACTACAGCAGGTGATGAGTTGATCAGCTGCCACTGTGTCATGTTCACACTGACTTTCACCTGTTTTAATGTTCTCAAATGTTCCCTTACTCGTGCTGCGACGTGCACGAGGTTCCTCCATCTCCCGTTCACCTGCAGTCGCGTGGTGTAACGTCGTTGGAGTCAGACACGCCATTAGCGTTCTCCATAAGGAGAACAGATGCAAGCGTCATATTGTACAGCAGGGTTTTTATACGTCTACTTCAGATTCAGGTGCTGGATGCAATAGCATACATTGAGTAAAGTACACATGGGACGTGGTTCAGAACTTTGCTTCGGTGGCTTCTCTGCAGATGATGGAGACATCATCCATCACATGCACAGCACCTGTACGTCTTTCTTCATGGAACATAAAATAGTTTTTTTTGTCTTAGATGACGTTTAGGTTGGTTTCATTCAAGTCCAGGTCATTTGCTCTGGTGACTCTGGTTACCACATGCTAATATCTGACCCTGGCTCTGACCTTTCTGTGCCACTGCAGGTTTCCTGCCAGGATCAGTCATGGAGCACATGGTTCTTCATTATGAATCTGGATTCATTACACACAGACTTGTAGGGCAAAGCACCAACAGACTGTTCATGTTCATTTGGATTCAGACTTTTGCTACTGTAATTCGGCTCCATTTACAAGAACATCTCAGACCTTAACTACAGCCACTAAAGAAATCCACGTTCTGTGAAGGGAAACCACATCGAGCGCAGCCCAGACGTCTCACCTTCGAACCCGTGCTCCCATAAATCACAGAGCCAAATAGAATCTAGTTAAATGGCAGACTTCAAATGGCAGCAGCTCAACACAGACCAGAACCAGGGTCCGGAACCACGGTCCGGAACCACGGTCCAGAACCAGGCCTCAGTACAGCTGACGCTGCACAGCTGAGCCACGAGAAGTGATCTTTGTTTTATTCCTGATAATCCTGAACCTGTAACTGTATCTTGGCGTTCACATGCCTTCATGTGTTACATCATAGATAAAACCCATTAGAGTCACATTGTTCTGTTTTATGCTGCATATAATACCTCAGACAAACAGAACTGCTGGTACCTTTTGATGTGATGAGGTTGGTTACAACATTTTGTGCCTGTGGGTCACATTTATTAGCTCCATTCATGCGTTTTGTAATTGAAGACTTCCGCAAAACGGAATAAAACCTTGTTGTCGTCCTAAAGTGCGTGCGTGCGTGCGTTTGTGCATGTTGAGCAGAGGGTCGTATTGGAGTCTTTACATGTGTTTTTACAAGGCCGTCGTTGTGCCTGTGACTCTGCAGACGATGTGAAGGAAATTGGCTTCCAGCGTATTTTAACGATGCAGCGCAGATACAGAGACGTCTCTTGTAGTTGAAGTGGAGTCCAGTGCTGACCTCCATGTTTACCTGCAGATTGGGGCTGCTTATGGTTTGTGCTTTAAGCAAATACCAGATACTTATGATGTTTGTCTTGTCTTTACGTGGGCTTTCTGCTTTGGGAACTGGAGGGGGCGGGGACAGCAGGGGTTTCTCTCCTCCGTCCTTGGTTCTGAGGGCTCTGCAGTGGTGGAAATCCCCCTTCACGTCAGCGTGGCACGACTTTCCTCGCTGACGAGATGCAACCTGCAATCTGAGCTCTGACGCTAAACGCTGCCGCTCTGGAGGGTTGGGTTTGGAGGCCGACACGCTTTTGGCCCAGTGGAGCTCTGAATGCGAACACAGCAGCGCCACAGTGGACGGTTCTCAAACTGATCGTCTCCTTAGCAAAGAGTTGTGGTGCAAAATATGTAGGAACAAACTAACTGTGTGAAATCAGAAAACACCTGCATGAAGCTGCATCTGATGTGAGGAGCAGCCTTCAGCCTCGTGATCAATGCTGATGTGTAAAAACGGACCCCGGTGAGTGACGTGACCCAGACTTTCAGCTACAGCTGATCCTAATCCTGTTCATTACTGCCTGAAGTCCTCACAAACATGAGCGCAGGACAGGAGTTACTGCAGGACACAGACGAGTCCAGGTTCATTGTGTACATGTTGTGTACATGTTGTGTACATGTTGTACAATGGCAGTAAAGGCTGTTCTAATCTATTCCCATGTCTGATCACGGTCTGTGCTCTGAGCGGGAAGCTTTATGTTTGATCATATGCTGCAGACGTTCTAATAGTGTTGATGGTCAGTTTATAGAAGCGTTATTGTTGTTGTTGTTGGAAACAAGCGCTGCAGCATCTGGAGTGAGTGGGTTTCAATTATCGACAACATGTGTTTAGGATGTGATTGTTGGAGACAGGAAGAGACTCAACACGCTGGTTCAGAAGCAGCTGTGTCCTGGGCTGCACACTGTCCATGGAGGAGGTGGAGGACAGAAGGATGCTGGTGAACTCACACCCATCATGGAGAACCCTCCACCCCTGCACCACACGGAGGCTCTGAGCAGCTCCAGCTCCACACTGTTACAGCCACAGGCAGGAAGGAGCTGTCACTGCTCCCACAGACATCAGGCTGGACAACAGCACTGCAGTGACACACAACATGGACACGTGTATTTCATTCCACTCGTTTGTGTTGTTGCTGCTGTTCTGCCATTGCTTTCATACTATGTTCACTGGTTATATTATCGTTGTCGTGCAATATGAAGATTTTACTTGTACTTATTTTTACTTGTATAGTTGATACTGCTGCCGTCCGCTCTTTTTCCTGTTTCACGTCTACTTGCTGCTGCAGACAAAATAATTTCCTATCGTATCTAACTTGGTTTGGCTGTTGGACAGAATAGAACTTGGTGAAATGTTCTGTTTTTTTCCAGGAGAAATTGACGGGTTTTTTTCTGAACGTGAAAGCAAATGAACGCTAATCGAGGGCTGCTGAAGCACTTTGAGTGGTGCTGGATTTACGGGTGGAATGACTCACTGTAAATTCAGTTCAGTCGTGACACTTTGTTCACGTTTCTCCTGCTGATTCCTGTAACAGAGAAGTTGTGTCTATTACTGTTTAAGTCCGTAAATGTTTACGTTTCCCTTTGTTTCGAGTGTAAAGTCAGTTAAAATAAACGTTTGCTGCAGATGTTTCACATGAAGAGGAAGCTTTGTTATTGGTTTGCTGTTTGTAGCCATCAACATTATTTAATAAAAAGCCAATGAAAACAATATGCTGACGGCATCTGTTGCTTTCAGATGTTTACTGGTCTCCTGAAGCACACGCCACCTCCGGCCTCCGCTGCAGCCGCCTCCTCCTCCACCTCGGACCAAAACAGCAACGCACAAACCACCGCTCCCACCATCCCGCGGGGACACCTGGTCGTGGGAACCAAGGACCAGCTCCGCCTCCTCACCCCCGTGGGCAGCACGGCGACGTCCAATCACTGCGCGGCGGCCGCCAAGCGCTCCGGAGGAGCTCCACGACCTCCCTCCTCTCTGAGCGAGGAGGATGATGGAGGGGGCGGAGGCAGGGTGAAGAAGAAACGAAAGAAAAAGGACAAGCGAGAACGGGAGCGAGGAGGAGGAGGAGCGGTGGAGGAAGATGAGAGGGAAAGCAGCAGACCAAAGAAACGAAAGGAGGGGAGGGAGGCGCTGGTGGTCACACTGAGGAAAACCAGGGAGCCCAAGGAAGTCAAGGAGGCGAAGGAGCGGAAGGAGCGCAGGACCAAGGGGAGGGAGAGCAGGAAGGAGAGCGGAGCAGACCTCAAGAATGTGGCAGCGGGGAGAGCAGCCGGCCCCGCCGTGGCCCCCGGACCCCCACAGGTCCCCGTGAAGGTGCCGGGCAAACGGGGACGGAAGCCCAAGATCAAAGTCCTGCCTCCCGTACCTGCAAGTCAAGGTACGCGCGCGCGTGCGTGTGTGCGTGTGGGTGTGGGTGTGTGTGTGCGTGTGTGTGTTTCAGTGTGTGCGTGCGTGCGTGCGTGCGTGTGTGTGTGTTTCTGTGTGTGTGTGTGTGTGTGTGTGTGTTTTTGTGTGTGTGTGTGTGTGTGTGTGTGTGTGTGCACTGCACAAGTGTGTTTCTGTGTGTGTGTGTGTGCACGCGCGCACACGTGTGTGTTTCTGTGTGTGTGTGTGTTTCAGTGTGTGTTTCAGTGCATGTGTGTTTCTCTGTGTGTTAGTGTGCGTGCGTGTGCATGCTCTGAGGATGTGGCAGGACGCTGATGCTCATAAAGACACACATTTGTTCTTTTGGTGGATGGAGCTGAATCTGTTCATTAACTGAAGGTTTATTGCGTGAAACAGTTATTCAAAAAGCACAGTGTCTTGTTCACTGCTCTCATGGCGACAATTTGTTTCTTCTATTTTCTTGTAAATTGTGAACAAATGCAGCTGAGCAGACTCAACACACGGGTGTTTCTGTGTGTGTGTGTGTGTGTGTGTGTGTGTGTGTGTGTGTGTGTGTGTGTGTGTGTGTGTGTCTCCCATGAAAAGATGTTTGTGCCTTTTGCTTTGTCTGCCACATGAAAGTGTGGCCTCACAGCAGAAAGATTCAGCGATAAATGGACGACGCTGATCCCAGTTCTGTTCTTAAACCATGATCAGACATGTTGGGATGAATGAATCTGAGCACAGTGTGATGTTGGATTTAATTGAGACTGATTACGTGTGTGTGTGTGTGTGTGTGTGTGTGTGTGTGTGTGTGTGTGTGTGTGTGTGTGTGTGTGTGTGTGTCTCTGCCTCGGTTCTCTATTAAAAACCGGTTCTGGTAAAGTAAATGAATGTCTGTTAGTCCAGTTCCGGTGCAGACTCTGCAGGTTAGCGGCTGCACTGCTCCTCCTGACGTGGGGACGTTCAGCTGTTTCTCATGTGAAATCCGGCAGATTCGTCCGTGTTTTTTGTCTGTCTGCTTACAAGAGAATCTGCACACAGAGAAAACTGCACACCGCTCGTCTTTCAGCTCAGCACCTGTAAACGTTCCCACCTGGTTCTTTGGTTCTCTGAGCTCTGACAGTGGGAGAAGCTTTAGTTCTTCTGGCTCTGCTGCGCTCAGTGCGCTGTAGCAGTCGTCACACACGTCGCCTCTAAGGGTGAAGCTTTTCTAGCCTAAGGCTGAAGACATGCCAACCTGTCTGTGTGTGTAGGATTCACTGGACAGACAGAGGGTTAAACCTCCCTGTGAGACAACAGGCCGCATCTGCAGCATAAACCGAGGCTTTGGCGACAGAAGATTCCGTTTATGACGTCAGACAACGCTGCGGTGCTGACCTCCGTGCAGACGCTGTGATGGGTTCAGCTGCTGAACCTTTAGAAAGGAGTGTTGGTGTTGACTCATGTGCGTCCTCTTGTTTCCACCCGTCAGCGCCTCCAGGACTCCACGCTAAAGGCACAGGGCATCTCCACGCTCGGAACTACGGCCAGGCCAACAGCAAGACCCCAGTGGCCTCGGCGCCGAAGCCGAGGGGGCGCAAACCCAGGTAAGCTCCGAGTCACGAGCAGCACGAGGCCAGAAACAAGAGGCCGCACTGCTGCAGGTGCTGGACGTGGGCCTGACGTGGTGAGGAGAGCAGTGGCTGTGACGCTGTCTGCATGTTGTACCTCCTTCAGGAAGAGGTCAGATAAGATGGGACCTGGTTGAGGCTCCTGCGTTTGCCTCTAGATGTTGCATATGATGAATAAACCAGAGTAATGAAAGGAAAATGAAAGCTTTAAAGTTGCCTGTATATTGTTTGGTCAGTGAAGCAGAAGCTGCAACGACGTCTAACGCTGGTGCAGATGCGTGAACACACGTCTATTTAAACTCACGCTCATCTGGGTGCAAACAACCTCAGTGCTGCCGTAATCTAATTCTAAGCTGAGCTGCACCCAGCCACCTCCTGGCTGTTTACAGTGCTCCGTCCCTGGGTCATCTGAGAGGACAGACACACTCACATAATGTGTTCTTTTACAGGAACGTGAAGAGTCAAACACACAAGGTGTTGCTTTTAAGGGCAGATTGTTTCTGCCTTTGTTTGTTTTTTCCTCCTTTTCTGTGAAATCTTTTGTCAGTTTTCTCATCACTTGAGTCTAGAAAGCCTGATTTCAGATGGAGACACCGTGACATGTCTTCAGCAGACCTTCTCTCGCTGTAATTCACATGAGTTTCATCTGTGGGGTGGTGGCTGAGGAAGCGCCCAGTGCTCAGTTAAAAACCCTATTTGCAGCTATATTTGAAACTTTTCCTTCACAAGGATTTAACTTCTTCATTTGCAGGTAAACAACAGACCACGAGGTGGAAAACAGAGGCTGACTAATTGTATAGACTATGTTCACATTCTAAAGCAGAAGCAGAATCTGATTCTATGACACAGATGAGTCGTGGCAGGACTCCCGAACACCGTCAGAGTGTTGATGGAAGGCTGAATAACGTGGCCTAGAGAAGTGCAGATTGAAAACGTGTGTCTGACTTCGTCCACAGAGTTGGTGCCGGTTCCTGTTTGGTGGAAGTAGAAGACGAGGGAAGAAAGATGTCCTGGGGTAGCGGTGGAGAGATGTGTAGGCTTCAGTGATTGGAAGAAAGTGAAAAGGAGATGGAGAAAGACAGAATGAAGCTTTCTAAAATGGAGGAATGGAGACGAGTCACCGCTGTGAGGTTCAGAAACACAAGGGCGTAATGATGAGCGGTCGAAAGACAGACAGGGAGGCAAAGCAACAAGAAAAGGATGGAGCCATGGGAGAGAAGCCCCAGCACTCGCTGAGAGCGCTGGTCCGAGTAGTGAAGAGACAACAGAGGAAATGACAAGGCAGAAAGGAGGTTCCACGTCCGCGGGTCCGTTCTAGGCGGTGCTGGACATCAGCTCAGGTTTTGTTCAGATAGTGAAAGTAGAACGTCCTCATGCTGCACTTTTAATTCCATTGTAATGTGTTGCTTTGTCTTTTCTCAGACTCTGAGAGGAGCATGAAGTGGGACTTTATTAATTAGAATCTCCTCTGAACGCGGCGCTGCAGCCTCACATTCACCAGGCGCTCTGTGCACGAGGCCGCTGTTCTGGATGAATGCAGGCTGAACAGTTAGAACGTGCACAAACCAACAACACGGTGTTCATTAGGAACGATCTGATGTTGGTGCGTTTGCTCTGGTCTGAATCTCGGTTCAGTTACTTTTCACAGCAAAATTTGAACTGCACCAAAACGTTGTCTCTTCCTTTTCCTTCTCCTCGTTTGGGACGCATCCATTTAACATTTACAGTCTCTCATTCAGGGACTGTTTGAATAGCAGCCAGCAGTATTTCTGTTTCCAGACTTGGATGGTGATTCTACTACTTCTGCACTGACAGATATGATCAAGTCTGTTACTGTTTCCAATTGGGACTGTTTGATTGGATCCCTTCGGAAATATCAACCAGCTCACACATTTACTTCACTCTGTCTCATTGGTCCAACTTCCGTCTGCGTCTATATGGTTTTTCTTTGCACTATATAAAGCAGGTAATGGTGTCAGAAATATGCAAATGTGTGTGTGGACCTCGTCCAGCTTAGAGCCACTCGGTGCCAGGAACAGCCCTCTCTTCCACTTTCCCTGCTGTACTTCTCTCCAGCAGCCTGGGGATTCAGAATTGGCGAGCTGCTCCGCAAGCGTGCTCCAAACCCGGACCAGGGTTCTTCCAGCCACTGGACCGTGCTCCCCTCAGCCAGATTAGCAGACCTAACGCTGAGGCGATGCTGCCGCAGGGCGACGCGGCTGCCAATTACTCATCAGAAGTCCTGTCCTTCCAGAGATCCCGGCGCCGCGCCACCAGAGAAGAAGAAGAAGGGGAAGAGGAGAACCCAGGAGCCGAGCGTCCACGAAGGGGCGGACAGTGACGACACTACCTCAATGTCAGCCCTGAACCTGGGCGGCGAGGACAGCCAGGACGCGCTGGACAACGCAGTGAGTGCAGTGTGTGCACGCGCCGCCGCCTGTGAATGAACAAACGCTTCAGCTGATTTATTTTATACTTGTTTCACACTTCAAATTAAAGCGCTAAGTGGAAGCATGTTCAGATTTTCACAAGTGCTTTTTCGTCCTAACACCTTGAATTACCTTCCTCTAATCCTTCTGCCCCACTCTTTAGAAGCGGCGTTCGGGACGACAGGTCAAGAGGAGGAAATACAACGAGGATTTGGACTTTAAGGTTGTAGACGACGATGGCGAGACCATCGCAGTTCTGGGAGCTGGTCGCATCTCGGCGCTGAACGCCACGGCTCTGGCGTGGCAGGCGGAGGTGAGGAAGGGCCGGGAAGCGCTGCTTGTTGCTGGTATTTAGAGTTTTGCTCATTAATGGCTGTCTTTGTTGCCCAGGAGCCGCCTGAAGACGAGGCCAACATCATTGAGAAGATTCTGTCTGTCAGAACGGTGAAGAAAGAGGTGAAGCAGAAAGAACACGAGCGCATGTGTGAATGGACGTTTTAGAGCTCATGTTTGTTTGTTTCTTCCTACTTCATCTTCACAGGACGAAGCAGAGGAGACAGAGGAGTTCTTTGTCAAGTACAGAAATTTGTGAGTATCTTTGCTGCTTATTGATGGTACAGGTGTGTTCATGAGCAGAAACACACATGTAGCCTCAACGTTGTCTCAATATGACTTATGAATTATGACTCATCTCTGGGACGTTGAGGTTTTTTCTGCAGTGAAATGTTGTCTGGAGTCGAAGCTTCTTTTTTCTCAGCAGTTTCTCAGCAGTTTCTCAGAGGAAGAGTGAGAGCAGAAGGTTTTTCCTTCTCTCCTGACCCTCGGCTCGCAGCCGGTCTGAGGCTCTGGGGACGAACCCATTTGTTCCAGCGCTTTGTCTTTAAAACGCATCCTACACAGATTTACTGTTGTTTTATGATGATTTATTTGACTTGGATTTAGTTCATCTAAACACTTCACTTTTGTGTGACTTTATTCAAATGAATGTGATGTTTCTAGTTGCAGAAGTTTCTTCTGCACCCTTTGAAAGTCAGTTGATGATGCTTCATCACATACGTGAGGACTCGGCTCCCCAGGGAGTTCATCGACGCCACGCATCACCGCTGCAGCCTTTGTTTGTCCATTTATAGGTTGTGGTTTATGGATTAAATCAAGCGTGTCAAACCGTAGCCATGGTAACCGCGTTTTCTCTCCCACTGACTAATGATTAGGGGATTTTTGTTTGTTTAAATCACTGAGTGAGACGTCGTCGTTCATCCTCAGCGGAGTCTGATGCACGTTGGGCCTGTGTGATGGTTTCTGTTTAGCTGGAAGGTGGCACCACCAACTCCACAGGGTTTACTGTGTGTTCATATATGATTGAGTTGTGTTGTTAGATTTAAAATATTTTTCTCACCTACATTAATTATTAAATTATGTACGGGTCCTGTTGCTTTAGAAGGGAAACTATAATGTGGTTCGTCTCAGTTTTTTTATTTACTTTATTTCTTTTTCATTATTTAAACACGTTACAGACCGTACGCGTTGGTCGTTGTGTTCTGTTCTTCTAGTTCCTACTTGCACTGTAAATGGGCCACGCTAGAAGAACTGGAGAAGGATCCTCGAATTCACCAGAAGATCAAACGCTTCAGGACGAAACAGGCCCAGATGAAACACCTGTTTACAGAGGTAACGCACCACCACAGCTGTGACGACTGGACACATCATCCAGTATGAAGGTCAACGGGTGACGCAAACATGCCGTAACCATGGCAACCGCTTTATGCAGCAATCATCCATCTAGTGCTGCCTCCAGCAGCTGACTGCAGGTTGAGACTTTTTCTCTGCAACTTTTTCCAGTCATACATGAAGCAGAATCTGGCGATACTGATGTGCAGCGTTCTGGAGCTGCACCTTCACTGATCACATGCTGGTGTCTGTGTAATGAGGCTGGCAGCTGTGAGGTGTCTAATGGAGGCTGTTTAACCCAAACATAGCTGTAAAATGCTTTCCTAATGAGGAGTTAGTGTTTGTCTATGAAGAAGCAGCAGCTCTATTTTTTGGAAGCATTTGAAAACAGCCACTCATATCTGGCATCAGTAGCTGTTCTCATGGGGCTTTTTACTACCACGCTCCCACTCTCTTCTCATGTTTGGGCTCTTTTCCTCATTTGACCTACTTTGTACAGACTTTACGCTTCATTAAATCTTTGAGCTCCTCTATAAGTAATGATCAATAAGGCCTGTGGCCTGTCTTTGTCCCTTTTCTCAGCCCGATGACGACTTGTTTAACCCAGACTACGTGGAGGTGGATAGAGTGCTGGAGGTGGCTGTCACCACAGACACTGAGACCGGAGAGGTGGGTGATGCTGACGGTGTCTGACAGCAGTGTTTACCTGCCACTGTGAAGTGCTTATTACCAAAGTGTAGTGGTCCAGCGACACAGAGCACCGTGCTCTTTGTGTGTGTTGTCGTAGGAGGTGACCCATTACCTTGTTAAGTGGTGCAGTCTCTCGTACGAGGAGGCGACCTGGGAACTGCAGGAGGACCTGGACCCGGAGAAGATCAAGGAGTTTGAACAGATCCAGAAGCTACCGGCAGACCTCAGGCACATGGTGAGTAGAGACACAAACATAGACTACTGTGCAGCAACCGCAGAGGAAACAACCAAGGTTGATCTTCGCAAACTTGGATATTTGAAGTTCCAGAGCTCCTTAAACAAAGCATTTAAATTTTTAATTTAATGATTTAATTTAAAGTGAGCACAGATCAGAGAAGGAAAAGATGTGATCTGAAACGCAGGCAGAAGCACGACCCTGTCTGCCCACATCTACAGGAACACGCTCACTGTTCTGGCCTTGTTGACTTGTGCTCCATCTGGATCCTCTGCTTCTCTCCCCTTTGCTGCTCAGTGTGGGAGTCACTGTTGTCACAAACCTCAGTGCGTTTGCTTTGTGAATGCCGGACACACAGTTGTTCTTTTTTAATAGCTGCAAAGTGTATCTCCTCTCTCCTGAGGGACACAAGTACGAACAAGCAAATCATTCCTGCTCTCTGCAATTATTCTTTTAGTATTATCACTTATTAGACTCTGACTACCTTTATTATTTGTCCGTTCAACCTCCTAAAGCAGAGACTCTTCTTGTACCTTTTAAAAGTAGGACAACTTGTTTTTTTCTGTTCTTTCACAGAGAGGATGAAATAGTTTTAATATCAGATGTTCCCCTGCTTCTTTTGTTGGATGGAACTAGTGTATTATGATCCGTTCCCTTCACATAAAGCAACCGTCAACTAATCAGGCTTTAGTTCTTCATTGATAAATAATCCAGGCAACTGATAGAAAACGTTTCCTACCGTAGAACAGCTGTGGTGGAAATTTCCCAAAAACAAGCAGATGAGAGAGTTGTCTTTTGTGTGATTTATTATGAAAATAAAGGAAAATAAAAATAATAGGGAAAGCAAATCAAAAACACGGATGTTGATCGTGCACATCAACAAACCAAAAAAACAGCTGGGAGATCAGTGCAAACACCACAAATGTGTGATGCAAAGAGCCCACGATCCTCAAGCTGCTTCTGCCTTTTAACCCCTCTGTCCGACTACGGTGGAACGTCTGTGTGGCCCAATCATTGCATACACCATCTCATCCCTGTCACTGTGTGTGGAGATGTTTACATCCTCACACCTGCATCACTGGCGTCTGACTGTCAGAGAGGAAGGAGCGCTAAGTCTCAACAGACAGAGACACAACTCCTGTCCTTTTGGGAGCTGGAGTCCAGAGTCCATCAGACAGAGACACCCACTGAACAATCATATAATAACTGCATAGTATAAGGAAGAAGCAATATTTCCCATAACACAGCATATGCTTGTATTTACAGTGTGTGTTTATCCTACAGGAGCGTCCGCTTCCTGAGAAATGGCAGAAGTTGGAGCGCTCCAGAGATTACCGCAATGGAAACCAGCTCCGGGAATATCAGCTGGAGGGAATGAACTGGCTGCGGTTCAACTGGTACAACAGGTGCTGATTAGATCAGTTATATGCACAACTCTGAGAATGTTTAAGAACTATGAATATGGATCCTCTAATTGAAGGGTATCGTTTTTATTCCACTCATTCATTTTTAGGCACAGTCCCTGTAGAGTTTCTGCAGTAACAGTTTTGCTGCCTCCGAGTTCTGCTTTAATATTAACTTTCATATTAGATTTGGTCATAAATTTACATGTTAATGAGGAAGATTTTTCTTTTATTGGGACTAACTACAGTTAGTTTATCCCTTCTATACTGTAAATATTGTTTGTCTGCACAGAAGTAATGCCTTTATTTGTTTCATTATTTTACTGATTAGCATAAGTAGGTGTAGTAGGTCCTCCCCTCACGCTCTTTGTCTTCTACAGAAAAAACTGCATACTAGCAGATGAAATGGGTTTGGGAAAGACCATCCAGTCCATAACTTTTCTCTATGAGATCTTCACCATGGGGATTCGAGGGCCCTTCCTCATCATCGCCCCCCTCTCCACCATCACCAACTGGGAGAGGGAGTTCCGCACATGGACACACATGAACGTCATTGTGTATCACGGCTCACAGATCAGCCGTCAGATGATCCTGCAGTACGAGATGTTTCACAGAGATGCACAGGTAGCGCGTCATCACCGTTGCTCCTTATGACTCAGCTGTGTGGGGTTTTTTAAATGGAGCTGAAGGCAGAAGTGATGGGTGGAGGTTTGAGAAGAAAAGTCATCAAATCCTCATGTTTGCTCATGCAGCTGTGATTCACACAGTTCCTGCTGGCTATGAAAGGTTTTGTGAACAGGTGTTCAGGGACCGCAAAGCGCTTATAGTTCACAAACTGAACTCTTCTGTGTGAGCTGAAGTGCATTTTGCCGTGATTTTATTGTCTGGAGTGGTATTGCTGATACTGATCATGATTTGGAGCAGTGATAACAGGGTGTATGAATAGCTGCTAACATAAATATGAGTAGGAAGGATTCCTTCAAGGTTAGACGCAAAGCTTTACTGTGTGACATTTATTTTGTGAGCATTTGTATAGTTTTAATGAGCGTTTATATGCATGGCGTCGTTCATTCCCATTTTATTGGGAGGATTCAGATGTAAAGTCGTCCTTAGTTCATGTTTTCTGGTGAAGAGTAAACTGTGGTTTAGCTGAATATATTTCTGCACAGTTGTCTTCCTCTCATCCTGTCCTCATCCTCCACCCTGAGGGACGTGCAGTGTTTGCTACACTGTGGATGTGACAGACATACATAACACGTTCGGCGTCTCTCTCTTTGATACTTGAACACTTCCTCACTCTGACTGCTGCGTAGATGCATCTCCTCATCGCTACACAGTGGTTTAAATTAACCTGTTCCCTCTCTCCCAAAATCTCTGATGTCCATAGTGTTTGGATTCAGATCTCTTATACATCAGTATCCCTGAAGGTCACGTCAGACTAGGATGAGACGGTTTACTAATTTCTGGGTTTGTCAACCACAGGGTAACACTATCCCAGGCGTGCTGAAGTTCCACGGGTTGATCACCACCTTTGAGATGATCATGGCTGACTGTCCAGAGCTGAGGAAGCTGCACTGGCGCTGTGTGGTGATCGATGAAGCTCACAGACTGAAGAACAGAAACTGCAAACTGTTGGAGGGACTGAAACTCATGAACCTGGTCAGTGTGTCTCTGTAATAAGCAGTGTTGAGCATCTATACAGCTGTTGGACAAGTTAGTGCTGAGACATACTGTATTTGCATATGTTTTCAGACCTCCTTATAATAAATAAAGGCCTTTTATAGGGTGACATGTTTTCAATCCTTTACTGTGCATGCTGCCTCTAACAGGAACACAAAGTTCTGCTGACAGGAACGCCTCTCCAAAACTCGGTGGAGGAGCTGTTCAGTTTGTTGAACTTCCTGGAACCGCAGCAGTTTCCTTCAGAGAGCACATTTCTGGAAGAGTTTGGAGACCTGAAGACCGACGAGCAGGTACGAAGATAGGAGTCGTTCATTTAGATACAGCAGTAGAGAACTAGGTCATCGCAAAGGATGTATTTGCCTCAGTAACATTACATTCATTCATGTTGAAATGATCCATGGATGCTGGTAGTTTCACCTGCAGCTTGACATGTTTACAATAGTTTCCATTTGCATTCAAAGTTGCTATCCTCTGTTCTGCCCAACAGGTTAAGAAGCTTCAGGCCATTTTGAAGCCCATGATGTTGAGGAGATTGAAAGACGATGTAGAAAAAAACCTGGCACCTAAAGAAGAAACCATCATAGAGGTGGGTCAACGTGTGAATGTGAGTGCAAACATTTGTATTGTAGCTAGGTTTAAATAAAATAACTTTTTATTCCACTTAACCTCAATTAAATCACTCAGCCGAAACCTCCTGATAAAAGCTCCACCAATGTAGCTAAATTAATACCCCAGTAATGATTCTTTATCAGAAGACTTTTTTGTAGTGTAAATACATCTAAGTTTGAAATTTAATGAGAAAAAAACTCAGTATGAGTGTTGGTTACGCTGAAAACTCTGAAAAAGGTCTGAAATAAAAAGGAAACAGAGCTGATGGCGTCACTGTGTGAACTAAATTATTATACATTTACTACTACAACCTAACCCTTGTTTCTGCAGGTGGAGCTGACCAACATCCAGAAGAAGTACTACCGAGCCATCTTGGAGAAGAACTTCTCGTTTCTGTCCAAAGGAGCGAACCAGCACAACATGCCCAACCTCATTAACACTATGATGGAGCTCCGCAAGTGCTGCAACCACCCGTACCTTATCACAGGTGAAGACACAGTCAGAGAGTGGCAGGACTCTGCAGCTCTCACCTCTCCCTCAATGTATGCACTGGTTTTTATCTAGGAGCTGAAGAGAAGATTCTTGAAAGCTTCAGGAAGAGCCACAGTCCAGATGCACCAGACTTCCAGCTGCAGGCCATGATCCAGGCTGCAGGTAAGCTGGTGCTCATTGACAAGCTGCTGCCCAAACTGCTCGCTGGGGGACACAAGGTCCTGGTCTTCTCCCAAATGGTTCGCTGTCTGGACATCCTGGAGGACTACCTCATCCAGAGACGGTGAGCAGACGAGGAGTGGAGGCTGGTGTTGAATGTATCCAAGCGCTGCAAAAGCAACCCTTTGCATTTGTGCATTCCCGTGGTGTTTCCTGCAGCTACACGTACGAGCGCATCGACGGCCGCGTGCGAGGGAACCTGCGCCAGGCGGCCATCGACAGATTCTGCAAGCCAGACTCGGACCGCTTCGTTTTCCTGCTGTGCACCAGAGCAGGAGGCCTGGGAATCAACCTGACAGCCGCCGACACCTGCATCATCTTCGACTCGGACTGGAATCCTCAGAACGACTTGCAGGTGGGCCGGGTCGAGTGCTGCACCTATGGTGCGGATTGAGTCAGAACCGAAGAGACGAACGTCATTTGTTTTTGTGATGGAAATCGTTCTCTTTTCTCGCTGCACCAAGTTGCTGCTTGTTTAAAGTGTAGTGGCATTTGTGATTCTTCCGGGACTGCAGCAAATGAGCAAAAGGAGTTGTTCAAAGGAGCAGTGAAGTGTGCGATGGTACCTTTGCTTTCCTTTCTTGTCAGGGATGAAGCAGTCACAGTATTATTTAAATGTGGAAACTAAATAGTTTCCTTTATGCAGACTTATCTGATGTTCTAATACTGCTATGACTTTGTTTTCTATGCGCTTCAGTTGTGTGTTAATGCCTCTGTCTGTGTTCTGTCTGTGGCCCAGGCCCAGGCACGCTGCCACCGGATCGGCCAGAGCAAAGCGGTGAAGGTCTACAGACTCATCACCAGGAACTCGTACGAGAGGGAGATGTTTGACAAAGCCAGTCTGAAGCTGGGGTTGGACAAAGCTGTCCTCCAAGACATCAACCGCAAAGGCAACCTCAACGGGGTCAGATATGCTGTCACTTCTAACTGTGTAATCAGTGTTTCTAAACACAGAGGTTGATTTATGCGCTTCATCAGTCTAGCATCATATTTGCCCAAGGTGGAAATATTATGTCTGCATGTGTCTCCAGCCTCGACTCTAGGAGGTTCAGAGAAAAACAAACCGTGGTTCCTTCTCTTTTTAGTTGTTAAATCTTAATGTTTGTATCGTTATGACCAGCTGTCACATTTTAGTGTTGAATGTGGACTGTAAAACCAGCTTTCACTCCAATCTTTGGCTGTTTATTACTACAGGTGCAGCAACTTTCTAAGCTGGAGGTGGAGGACTTGTTGAAAAAAGGAGCATATGGAGCTTTGATGGATGAAGAAGACGAAGGTTCTAAGTTCTGTGAAGAAGACATTGATCAGATACTTCAGAGACGGACTCAAACCATCACTATCCAGTCTGAGGGCAAAGGCTCCACATTTGCAAAGGTAAATCCTTAATCGTCTGTTTATAGAGATCAACCAAACACTGGCAGTTGGGTTCTTCAGTTGAATTAGTTGGTTTAATGCCAAGATTTGACAAAACTATGGTACCATCAAGCAAAACAAGTTCCTCCTGCTGACAGTGTCCTTCTGCGTGTCCTTCGTCAGGCCAGTTTCATCTCGTCTGGTAACAGGACGGACATTTCTCTAGACGACCCCAACTTCTGGCAGAAATGGGCCAAGATTGCTGAAGTGGAGATTGACTCCAAGTCTGAGAAGGTACAGAGGCAACAGGAGGGGAGGATGAAAGAGACGACAAAGGGACAAGAAACGTTGGATTGTAAAGATCAAAAGGCGAAAGTAAAAGTATAGCGATAACATGAAGCGACAGATGCTGAAAAGAAGCTTAAACAAAACAGGACAGAAAAAAAATGAGAAGAAGTGAAACACGAAGCAGTGGAGGGGATGCACTTTCACCAAGCACAAGGTTGAGTACAGAAACTAGAGAAAGATGATGAGACCAAGACACAGATTGGAGGGAAAGAAAGATGGATGTGGTCCAAGTAGTAAACACAAAGATAGAGAGAGAAGTTAAAGTGAGCTCCTAGAATAAAAGCAGCAGATAACAGAATAAAACTCCCCAACAGATGGGTTCCCTTAATGAATGAAGCAGATCGCACACAGTTCTGCTACTGTCTGTATCTCGACTCTGCCTTGAATCCCCAACAGCCGCTCCGTTGGTAAACAGTTCTGTCTGGTGTATTTTTGCTTCTTTTCTTTCTCCTGTGAGCACGGTCTCTGACACGTCTCTCCTGACCTGCTGCGTCCTGTCGCCGGCCTCGCGCTCACGTTTCTCATTCTGGCTGTGTGACACAGGAGTCGCTGGTGATCGACACGCC
Source organism: Betta splendens (assembly GCF_900634795.4). Taxonomy (NCBI): domain Eukaryota; kingdom Metazoa; phylum Chordata; class Actinopteri; order Anabantiformes; family Osphronemidae; genus Betta; species Betta splendens. Next base: position 18,995,402 of record NC_040885.2, read on the forward strand.
GCGGGTGAGGAAGCAGACCCGTCACTACAACTCCTTCGAGGACGACGAGCTGATGGAGTTCTCGGAGCTAGACAGCGACTCAGAGGAGCGGCCCTGTCGGACCCGTCGCCTCGGCGACCGCAGCCGCCGCTACCTCCGCGCCGAGTGCTTCAGGGTCGAGAAGAACCTGCTGATCTTTGGGTAGGAGCTTTTCTGTCTCACATTGAAACAAAGAGCTGCAGCAACAAAATACAGTAGGTGTGTGTGTCTGTGTGAGGCTCAGTCAGCAAAAACACAACAGCTCTTCTGTTTCTGTACCTTTCAAATCTGCCTGAGGTTTATGAGGAATTTATAAAGTCAGTGCTTGTCTAGCTTTGTCTAAAAAGACTAATATTATATGAATAAGGTCACCTTTACTTACTGTCTGCTGAAAAGGTTTCTGCTTCTTCTGCTCTGTGACAAACTGCGCGTCTTGGTTTCCATCTCTCCAGCTGGGGTCGGTGGAAAGACATCCTGAATCACGGCCGCTTTAAATGGCACCTGGCAGAGAGAGACATGGAGGTCATCTGTAGGTACGGACACAGAGACGTGTGCGACCGGTCCCTGCAGACGCAGCCAGGAGCTCTAAACGAGACACGTGCAACTTCTAGAAATGTAACTCACATAAATGTTGTTTTAGGGCTCTGCTTGTTTACTGCTTGAAACACTACAAAGGCGATGACAAGATAAAGAGCTTCATCTGGGATCTGATCACACCCTCCAAAGAAGGCCAGGACCAGTCGCTGCTCAATCACTCTGGTTGGTGCTAATTACTTCACTACCGTCCACTTACTGTAAATAGCAAAGTGTTGATTCGTCCTCCTTGTGCCTCAGGCCTGTCGGCCCCGGTTCCGCGGGGTCGGAAGGGGAAGAAGCTGAAGAACCAGCTGAATGTTCCCGAGCTGAAGAACGCAGACTGGCTGGTCCACTGTAACCCTGAGGTGGTGCTGCAGGATGAGAGCTACAAGAAGCACCTCAAACAGCACTGCAACAAGTCAGTTGACTGTTCATCCTGTTCCGGGGGGAATAAAACATGCAGCGTCTGCTGCTCCGCGACCTTGAACGTTCTAGAGAGATTATGGGTTTTGTAGTTCATATGAGCTAAACATCTGTTTTCAGCAGTGTGGATCACATGCAGCAGCAGTGATTAGCAGCAGTTGCTTGTAACACAGAGGTTGGTTCAGAGAGAGGAGAGGAAACCTGTCACTTCCCTCATGAGACGAGCTCTCTGTGCTCCACCCTCTCCACAGGGTGCTGCTGAGGGTGAGGATGCTGTACTACCTGAAGGTGGAGGTTTTGGGTGAAGCTGCCAATCAGGCCGTTGAGGGGGAACCTGCCAGGTATCCGCCTGTTCAACTCTGGATTCTCTTGTTTGTGTTGTGAAATCTGGAGACAGAGCTTTTGTTAAATGTATTTGCTGGTTTCCCGTTTGTTTAGATGATGGGACGGAATCTGCTTTGACAGCCTTTCATGATGCGTGTCTGAACAGGCCTTTGTGTTTTCAGCGAGTTGAAGAGCTCCGACTCGACACTGACAGACTGACGCTTTGCTTGTTGTCTGTCTGTGTGTTGACAGTAAACTTGAGGTGGCGCTGCCAGACATCGACTACATAGAGATCCCAGCGACGTGGTGGGATGCAGACGCTGACAAGTCTCTGCTCATAGGAGTCCACAAACACGGTGAGAGCTGGTGTCTGACAGCCTTCACTCACGTTGACTTTTCTTTGGAAAGGTCCCACGAGTGCAGTTTAACGACTTAACGATGATGCGTTTTAATTGTTTTTAAGTTTGACCTACAAAACATTAATAGTTTTTTAAGGCATAAGATGATGTTTAATTAGGACTGGAAGTATCTCACAAAGTGATGAGAAGGTGAACGTGTGTTTTCGGCTGTTTGACCTTGAGCAGGATATGAGCGGTACAACGCCATGCGTGCCGATCCGGACCTGTGTTTCCTGGAAAGGGTTGGGATGCCAGACGTCACGGCGCTGTCTGCTGAACACGGCGGAGGCGGAGGGGAGGCGGCCCCCGACACCACTGACAGGTAGAAAACATGCGTCTGCTACCTCCACGTGCAAAAGCAAGATGAGGGAAGGCTGAAGCAGATGTTGGAGTGAAAGCACTCACGGGCGCTGGCGTGATTCACAGCGGCCACGGAGCTCTAGACTCCGTTCCTGTTGAACGTGTTGCTCGGTGGTGAGCAGGTACAGGAGTGGTACGTGTGCACAAACGGGCCGGAAGTGTGTGTGTGTGTGTGTGTGTGTGTGTGTGTGTGTGTGTGTGTGTGTGTGTGTGTGTGTGTGTGTGTGTGTGTGTGTGTGTGTGTGTGTGTGTGTGTGTGTGCGTGTGCGTGTGCGTGTGCGTGTGCGTGTGCGTGTGCGTGTGCGCGTGCGCGTGCGCGTGCGCGTGCGCGCGTGCGTGCGTGCGTGCAGCCACAGCATAGAAACACATGCTAATGAAATGCAAACAGTCTTATTGCGACAGTAAGCAGAGTGGGTAATCTGACAGATGCAGCTTAAAGCTTAAACCTTCCACTTAAAGGTTGGTCTCCTTTTCAAAAAGCCAGAGAGGAACGACAGCGTGGGAAACGATGACGCCCTCAGTCCGGTTTGAGAACGTTGAACATTTTGTAGTTCAGTGAATTCTTTAATCACTGTGCTTTTCTGATGGGACTCATTGTGTTTTGCTGTTATTGTTTTTCTTTCATTCATAAACTGCCATCAAGCAAACACCTGTAAAGGGCTGCGCTGTCGTCTTTTCTGCTGCTTTAGAAGCTGCTGCCTCAGGAGCAGATGCCCCATGTTTGCTTTAACACAGGAACCGCTGCTTAGATTCACAGTTACTGTCATTTTGACACACGCTTTGTTGTTCTACTCTGGACTCTGACGTGTTTTCATCTTCATCGTTCTACATGAAGGAGACTGTTTGTTAGAGACTGTGTTGACTCATTTTCATCCCTTTTAGCTCCATCTTTACACGTGTCCTACCTTCACTCGCACCTCAGCCGGATGCTGTAACTGTTAGTGAAGCTTTTCTTCTCTTGTCTGCTGCTTCTTTCTGTCAGTGTTTGCAAAACTGAAGAGGCCAAGGACGACACCGAAGGCAAAGCTGATGGAGGGGAGGACAGAGACGAGAGCAGCAAGGTCTGCTGCCACGCGACGCTGATGCTTTCAAACAACATCACCGTCCTCTAGTCCCACTCACTGTGCCCAAGTCCAGTTGTTGCCACCATTTTTCATTTAACTCACTGCTGCCTCCTGACATAAACACTTAAGGTTTCTGTAGTGATGTTCTTTGGCTTCTGGGGAGAAAAGATTAAATTGTGGATTCTTCTAAGCTGGCAGGGACTGTGTCTGCCAGTCAGTGTAAATAAATGCATCAGTGAGTGATTTTACTACAGCACAAACACCACGCTCATGATGGATTGTAAATACAGTTTAATTATCTTTTTGGTAATAGTTTTTTGTTGCAGACCAGCATTTGTCTGTGGGGAGAATACAAATTGAAGTTTAGTTGAATCACAATTCTATCATTTATAAAAAGCTCATCACATACTTTCTACTTATGACTTAATATGTGGAAGACTCTCACATGTAGTAAAGTATAAACCTACTCATTTGTTTGTGTCACATTTATGACGTGTGCTAATTGGGTTCAAAGGGAGAAGAAACTTGCTCCAGCACTGATACTTCAGACAAACCTGACAGTACAGGAGCAGGTGGGAAATACCAACGTTTGTCGCTAAAAGCATCACTTCTTTTCCAGTGGCTCTGATACAATTAAGTTTGCCTTTTCCTCAGACTCTCAGATGTCCGGCGACTTGTGTGCCCAGGATGGGACTCTAGTCACCACGACAACCGCAGGAACTGGAAGCGGCGTGGCCTCTCTACATGTGGTCCAGGCCCGCCCCCTGTGGCCCAGCGGGCCCGCCCTGACGGCCCGCCTGCGCCGCCTCATCACCTCCTACCAGCGCTTCACGCTGCGCCGCGAGCCTCTCCTCAGGCACGAGTTCCTGCTCCACGACAGCCTGGTGGGCATGGGCATCGGAGGAGCCGTGGCTCACGGGCACCACGGCGCCGGGCCGCTGGCGTGGCAGCTGGGCGAGGAGCTGAGGAGGTGTTCTGTGGTCGCCACAGAACCCGACCCCCTGTTCCTGGAGTGGCAGAGGAGGTAACGCGTGGTTCTCACTGATGAGCAGACGTTCAGAACGGTGCCAGGTTTCAAACGTCCTCGCCCCTTCTGTGTTTAAGGTGGACTCGTCGTGAGCAGGCGGATTTCTACCGCACCGTCTCGTCGTTTGGGGTCGTGTACGACCCAGAGAGGAAGGCCTTCGACTGGTCCCAGTTCAGGGCACTGGCTCGACTGGAGAGGAAGACGGACGAGAGTTTGGAGAGATACTTCAACTCCTTCGTCAACATGTGCAGGACGGCCTGCAAGCTGCCTCCCAGGAAGGAAGAAGGTACGGTTTCTTCCATCAACCGTTCGTGTTGGTGTCTCTCCTTTTTTGACACGTCCCGTCTCCTCTCTCGCCTCTCGAAGGCTTGGTGGATCCTAGTGTCCTGGTGGAGCCGTTGACAGAAGAGAGAGCAGCTCGGACTCTGTATCGCATTGAGCTGCTACGAAAGATCCGAGAGCAGGTGGGTTCCGTGAGATGTCGCTGATTTGTCTCCAGACAGAAGCGGTTTGAAGCTTTCAGCATCTGCTCCCTCCTTCAGGTTCTCCGTCACCCGTTGCTCTCGGCCCGCCTCCAGCTGTGCCGCCCCTCCCTCTACCTCCCGGTCTGGTGGGAGACGGGCAAACACGACCGAGACCTCCTCATCGGCGCCGCGCGCCACGGCTTGAGCCGCACTGACTTCTACATCCTCAACGACCCGCAGCTGAGCTTCCTGGAGGCCCACAGGAACTACGTGAGGGGGCAGCCCTCCCACCTGCTCCCCAGTCACCCTCACCCCCACCACCCGGGCTTGGTGACGCATCCTGGCATCTCGTCCGTGTCCTCGTCTCATCCGCAGTTGCCACATCCACACTGCTGTTTGTACGAGTCGGGACTGGCCCGCCACTCCCCTCAGCCTCCCGACTACCCCCACCTGTCCTCCCACAATCATCACCAACAGCATCACTCTGTGCCTTCACCAGCGCCTTCCTCTTCCTCCACCTCTCACCCTCATCTCCACCCTTCACCCCTTGATGCTCACGAATCGTCCTCACCGAGCCTGGGAATGGTTCCTGGTTCAAGGGGAGATTTCCTGGACTGTCCTCCTCTGGATGAAACACTGGAGCTGAGCTCCCTGCAGCACGACGCCATGTCTACAGATGCTTTACATGGAGGGAAAACATCCAAAGATGCCCTCAATGGTTTCCCATTCAACTCCGCTGCAGGAGGCCAAAGCATGCTCAACTCGTACGGTGTCGGGGGAACAGATTTGGATTCCAAACTGAGGAGCGACGTGCTTGTTGGTGAGCAGGGCTCCTCTGAGGAAACGGGGCTGATGGCGCCGTCAGTGGAGCTGGATCAGTTACAGGTGGGCACTAGGCTTTTAGCTACTAGTTAAATGATATTAACCTGCAAAGATCTGCTCATAGCGGGAAGTTATGATGAAGCTGTGTCTTTATTGTTCACTCATTTATAAGAGCTTTCATGTTCCTTCTTAATGACTTTGCTGTTTGATCCTTTCCATTCACCAAATCCTCCTGCAGGCTCCCTGGGACAGTACAGACCACACCAGTCCTGTTCACCACATGTTCAACGAATCGGATCCAATCCTGGGTCCGTCTGCGCTGGAGACAGGCTTTTTGGAGGAGGAAGATGAGGAGGCACAGAGGGCAGATGGAGCAGGGGAGGAAGGTGGAACTCTGGAGGAATGTCTAGGCCTCCCGCCTCCATCCTCTCCTTCCCACCCCTCTGCAGGTGCAGAGGTTGAGCCACTGTCCTCGAGTTACATGCTCTTCAAGGTTGGTTTCTCACCACCAGGGTGACATCACAGTTCTCAATAGAGCTCGTACTAACTTCGTCAAAGTTATAGTACTCAACAAACCTGTTTGTGAGTTTCAAACCTTTTGCCTTTTTCACTTTTAATGAAGTGTTTAAATATAAACTAAGCGTGTTTTTATGTATTATAAAGATTGCTGAGAAATGTTAGCATTTTACATGACTGATGTTCTGTATCATAAAACACCTAAATATTGTAATTTTCTCAATTTCTCCTAAATATTAGGGAAATATCTCTCAATGCAGACGATGGTTTTAAGCTTGAGGCAAATGTGGTTTAGACTTTATTTTTATATCTAGGACATTGGTGTGAGTGAAGAACCAAGTGCAGATCAAACGGACCTCTCGGCCAGCCCCCCTCCACCTTATGTCCCCCCTCCTGCACTTTCTCTGTCTGACATCACTGGCCATGAGCCACAGGAAAGGCTGGGCCAGTCTGATGTTGCAGAGAGCTTAAACCATCCTGAGGAGGACCAGGGAGAAGGTGCAGGGTTTGAATTTGATGACAAGGATCAGGAACAAGGCATTGGAGACTTGTCTATGGCGCAGAATGTGAGAAAAGAAATAGCTGGGAGTTTGGAAATGGATCAGTCAGGTGCCGACCACGGTATGTTGGGGTATTGATTTGAAATTTATTTAGTGATACTTCACTTTTTTAAGACTGAGCTTTCATTTGGTTTCAACTAATTATGGTGTTTGCGTCTCATCTGTGCAGTTCAAGACTTGGAGGTCCTAAGTCCACATGGGGATGCAACAGAGCAGGAGCCGGATTTGGGGGTCCAGAACGAGAGGATGGACATGTCAGACCAACTGTCTGCAGACCTCCAGCAGAGCTTTGTGCCAATGGAACATAAAACGGACCTTACTCAGGAGGTGCACCCTTTTCTTGGAAAGCTTGAACGGTGCCCAGAGTCCATTGAGGAACCTGAGGAGGAGGTGGACAGGCTCATCTTGTATCAGGCAGTAGAGGAAGTATCAATGGAAAACTCAGTTGAACCTGGGACCATGATGGGAGACGTATCTGGAGAGTTCTTGCAAGAGAGAGACATTGCAGGAAATTCTGGAGAGGAAGATTCACCGGAGGACTTGGAGCTTGCAGATCAAGTGGATGAGGTCTCAGAAGGACAGATGGGCCACATGTCACTAGCTGAAGCATGTAATGAAGAGACTGATAAAGCAGTGAAAGAGCTGAACACCAAGTCATCTGAGATGGAGCTGGGCAGTTTTTACTCTGAATGCACGCAGGCCCCCTGCCCTTCTGCTTCTCCCTCATCACCTGCAGGACCATCACAGTCCAATGGGACCACTACAAAGAGCGGAACCGCTGATGGAGTTCAACCTGACGTTTCCGGGGATCAGGAAGACAACAAGAGCCTATTATTCTCTTTTCAGGACAAAGACAGCCGGGACCCAAAACCATTGGATCTTAAATTTTCCATTTCGCCACACGGTGCTGGTGAGAAAAAACTGGAGCAGTTTGAAATGCCGATCAAGGTAGAGAAGACAGAAGAGAAGATGGAGGGGGCGTTAACGACATATCCAGACACTTCGGAAGTCAAACATTCGAGGTTTCTCGCTTACGCTGTGAAGTCAGAAGGCTTGGTAGCTAAATGTGAGCAGTTCGACTTCCAGCAGGAAATACTGGACTCCAAACCTGAAGACCTAAGCCTTCCTGTGAAACCAGAGAGCTTTGATATGAAACCAGAAATTCTCCACTTTGGAGAATTCTCCGATGGCAACGAGATCAAAGCTGAAACCAAACCTGCAGTTCTAGGGGTCGAGACAAAAGCGGAAGGTTTACGGTTGACGGCTTTTCCTGACATGGCTGCCGTCAAGCTTGAAGCCAAGCCGGAGGGCCTGGAGCTCGGAGCCTACCCAGACAGCTCTGAGGTCAAACCTGAGGCCAAGCCGGAGGGCCTGGAGTTCACGGCGCTGCACCAGATCAAGGCGGAGGCGAAGCAGGAGCTGCTGGAGGCAGACAGCACCGTCCTGACCCCCAAGCTGGAGCAGGCGGACGCGCTGGTGGACGGCCCGGCAGTGAAAGGCCAAGTGAAGGAGGAGAGGCCTAGTTCACCAGGTAGGAACATGAACACACTCCTGAACGCATTCTCAGGAACCGGAGCTTGAGGCTGTGCTCCTTCTCTGCAGTGCCTGTCATGGAGGGATATGCAGGAAGCCCGAGGTTTGCAGCTCCCTTGTCCATGTGTGAGATTCAGAACAGTCTCCACGACTCCAAGGAGCCAACCATCGCTCAGCTGTTGCAGGAAAAGGCCTTTTACTCCTTCTCTGAATGGCCAAAGGTACCGCGTCCTTATTCCTCAACGACTGCGTCCCTGTTTGTCTCTTCTGACCTGTTGCTGTGTTGTTGCCACTCTAGGACCGAGTGATCATCAACCGCCTGGACAGCATCTGCCACGCCATCCTGAAGGGGAAGTGGCCCTGGCCTAGTGAGCAGCACGACTCTCCCGGCTCCCTGGGGGCCAACTCCTGCCTGTCCAGCAGCTTAGCCCAGCATCACGCCCACCGGCCGGGTTTCCTCCCCACCTCAGCCTCCAGCTCGGCCCCAGGCCAGGCCCGGGTTCAGCCGGCCAGCCCCGCGCTGGGCTTCTCCATCCCTCCCCCCCTCACCCGACTGCCAAAGGTGAGCCAATGACTCACGCACATATCAGCGTATCTGTCATCTGTCTGCATTTATCTCCACTGTCTCACGTCATGGTTCATACAAGTGGTGTCCAGTCGAAAGTGCTAATAAACAATCCCAAAGTCCTTGAAAGCAGCAGACGAGGACTCATTCAGCCTTATGCTGTAACTCCTGCTCTTCATGTATCAGCATACATGAATGTATATGTGTAATAGAAGATTATGATGAACACAAACATGACATGTCTTTGCTGAATGGCTTTTCACTGTAGATGGCACTGGGCACCTCTAGCTCCCATCATGCTTTGTTGCTTTATCTGTAAAGTTCTCTGTCTGTGTAATGTGAACTGTTTATACTATGTATGTTGATATCAGACTTGGGCAGATCGTATCGAGTTGCAAAGTTTTGCTTTAACTAGCACAAACGAAAGTTTTGTTTCTGTCTTAAATTCAGAAATTTGAAGAAGGAAACATTGTTAAAAATAGTTTACCCGTTTGAGTTGAGTTTTCTAAAATGATGCCAGAGACGCACGGAGCGATTTGTGCGTTCTTGTGTTGGTCTTTGGCTTCACCCAGGTCTGGTTGACAGCTGCCACTGTGTTGTGTCTCAGTCCATATGTGTGTTTAACAGAGCGTCATCTCTCTCCCATCCCTGTCCACCCTCAGTACATGTCGCGGGGCGGCGCATGTGGGCGCGGAGCTTGGCGCCTCACCTCACTGCCTCTCTTGCAGGAGAGGCTCGTGGCTCCTCCTTTCCTCCCCGAGCTCAAACGCGCGGGAGGTCGGAGGGCCTTCGATTACGAAGCCGCCGCCGCCGCCGCGGCCAAGGTGTTGGCTGGGAAGGCGGCGCCTCCGTGCCACCCTGCTCCCAACGCAGGCTCCGCTGGCGAGAAGGTGCCGGTGGTGGCGCCGCCCTCGCACCGCACGGGAGCCATGTTGATTAACGGTTGGCAGGAGGCGGCCATTGATCTAACGAAGTCCTCCGGAGAGGTTAGCACCACCAGTGGCGCTGGGACCGGGGAAGGCGTGGCTGCGCCAGCGGCCGGGGGCGGCGGCCACAAGCTCCCACCGCCGCCCATCACGGCGCCTCTGTCGGGCTCTGTGGGGATCGACATGGCCGGGATTCTGCAGGCTGGACTCATCCATCCTGTAACAGGGCAAATAGTTAATGGGAGCCTGAGGGGAGATGATTCATTGAGGAGGAGGAGGGGGCGCAGGAGAAACGTGGAGGCTCTGTACTCTGAGTTCACCAAGAGCAGAGGACTGCACCTCCCTGAGACACCGGTGAGTGGAGGGCGGAGGGCATTCCCACCTTTTCACTGTCACTTCAGTCATAAGTGGCGTGGTTCATAGTGAAGAGGGAAACCACCAAATCCAGGAAACGGGATTTGATGTTAAACCTCTGCACCGTTTGTTTGTTTGCCTGCAGGGCCGAGTGGAGGTGATCAGCCACTCGTCCGTCTCCTCCTCCACCTCCTCTCCCTCCCCCTCCCCCTCAGAGCGACCCGCAGGTCCTCCCACTCCCTCCTCCTCCTCTACTCCTACCCCCACCCAGACCCCTCCTCAGCCAGAGATCGTGGCCATTGACCGAGAGGCAGCGAGTAAAGGCCTCATCGAGTGGCTGCGGCAGAACCCGGGCTACAGCATGGACCTCCCAGGATTCACCCATGTAGGTGTTATGGCCTCAGATGCTCTTCTCTTGACTCGCTGCTGAGCATACGCCACATCTTTGACCTTTTTCCTGCGTTGCAGTCGGGAGCAGGTCTGTTACATGGGTTCGTGGAGCGTCCCAAGCAGAGGAGGCACCGCTGTAAAGACCCCACAAAGCTGGATATCAACTCCCTGACGGGGGAGGAGAGGGTTCCTGTTGTGCACCGAGGCACCGGCCGCAGGGTAGAAGACAGACGCGTGTCCTGATGTGCACTTCAAGTTTAAAGTCTTTGTATTTATTTTGTATACGTTTGTCTGTTGCAGCTTGGTGGTGCTATGGCTCCGGCCATCAAGGAGCTTTCCAGGTGGCTTGATGCCAACTCAGAGTACTATGTGGCTCCAGACTGGGCGGACGTGGTCAAGAACTCTGTGAGTAACGCACGTCTTGCATTTTCACATTCCACTTTATATTTCCAGTTCCTTTACTGGCGTTTCCTGAACCTGCAGGGTTTCCTCCCCGAGGGCAAGTTTTCCCGGATCCTGACGGAACCTGTCAACAGAGATCCCAACTCCCGGCGCCGCGGGCGTCGGCCTCGCAGCGAGATGCCAAAGCCCCTGCTGTCCATGTCCGACGCGTCCTCAGCCGGCCTCGGGCCCCCGCTCTTCATGAACGGCGGGTTGATCGGCAGCATGGACTCCATGGTGGCCATGCAGAACCTCCGCGGGGGTATTCCTGGAATTCCCATCTCCGGGATCATGGCGGCTGGGTTCCCACACGGCTTCCAGGCGGGTGGAGCCGGAGCATCCGTGGAAGACGCCAAGAACGGGTTGAGCATGTTACCCATGATGCTGCATGGCATCCCTCACCCCCATGGGGCTGCACTGCCGCAGCACGCCTTGTTCAGTGTTGGCACAATGATGACGCACACGCCTCCACCCCCCCCTCACCCCAGCGCCTCCTCCTCCTCCTCCTCACTGTCGGCTGCGAAGGTCACCACAACAACTGCACCCTCGACATCCGACGCCGGCAGCCCCTCGTCGACGACGCCTGTTGAGAGAGAGAGCGCCTCAGTTTCTGGTGGTGAACATGAGAAGAGCCAGGAGGAGAAGGGAGGTCTGGAGGTCAACAAGCGAGCAGGAGCCGCGGAGGCAGCAGCTCTCATCACCTCCACCAGCAGAGCTCACATCAGCTCAGCGCACCTCGGCGCCGGCACCGGCAGCCACCTCACCTTCAACCCCTTCCTGATCCCAGGCATGTCCCACGGCCTGCTGTACCCACACATGTTCCTGCCACACGGGGGCATCATGGCGTTGCCTGCGATGCCTCCTGGAGCCGTGGACGGTTCGCCAGGAAGCCCGAAGAGGAGAAAGAAGAGAGCGCGGGAGGAAGGGGACAGGGAGGAGGACAAGGACAAGGTGGTGACAGGGGAGGTAGAGGAGAGAGAAAGTACAGTTAAGGCCAGTGTTGAGCCCCACCCAGGCCCCGCCTCCTCTCCCTCCACCCCCCCTACCTCAGCTCCAGACCCAGGTCCCCCTCCTGCTGAAGAGCTCCACTCTCCACTCACTGGGTCGGCAGATGGAGAGGACGGGCCCTCAGAGCCCCAGGAAGCAGACTCTCTCAACCATCCAGAGGGAGCGGCGACAGAGGAGCCGGAGCAGCGTTTGGAGGCGACACGGGGGGAGAGACCGGACGCTGGCGAGCAGAGACGGGTGGAGGGGGAGGACGCATAGACCCCCCCGTCCCTTCTGTCGCCCTCTTCCTCGGACACGCAACAGTGTAAAGTTTGTGCCGTGTCTGTCAGTCCATGTTCATGTAAAGACTTTTATTATGATGATGACTAATAACAATAATTATATTCAGCTTGGTCATGTTTATATACCAGAACCCAGCCACTCTCCACTCCCTCCTTGTATACAAAAAACTAGTGTAAGAAAGGATCTCCTGTGTATTCGTCCCCTTCATTCTACATTGAGACTGAGTCGGGAAGGACGCTTCAGCAGAGTCTGAACCCGAGCTGTTGGTCAGCGATTCGCTTCGAGACACCAACCGTTCAGCGTGTTGGTTTTGGACGCACAACAACGCCTCTTGTGTTTGCACAGACTGGAATATGACGGGAGGTGGTTGTCAAAGCCTGAATCTATGAGGCGCAGCCGAGCACATGAAATGTTGAAGGTCAAGAATCAAGAATGGAGCTTGTTCGCCTGCGTACTGTCCAGTTGTTTCAACGCCACTACATTACATGTTTGTTTGTTTCTGTTTTTGTGCAATGTAAAGGAAACCCAACATGTCGACTAAGCTAATGTGGACGTTTGTCCCATGAGTCTGACCCCGCGTTCCATGAACATATGACACTAAACATTAAGCTAATGGAAACCACCTCTTTCACAAAAACCCGTCACAGCAAACACATTTCCCAGTGAGGCCCTTTTAAAAATGTCTGAATCTGATTCGAGCTGCTGACTCTGACAAATACTACGTGCTCTGCTTCTCTCCTGGGACCGAAGCGCTAGCGTCGGTTTGAAGACCAGGCGAGGTGAAAGGTTCAGTGGCATCGACTGCCGGTCTGCTCTTCAAACTGGCGCTCTGGTATTTTTAGGCCTATTTTTATTGTTGCTTCATTACTGCTGCTACGACTTACAGTAAAAAGAAGTTGACGCTTCAAACGTTGTTTAGTCCCAAAAGAACCTGAAAGTGCTGAACAAGACTCCTCCTCTATTTGATTTTGCAGATGAAAGCAGAGAACAATCATGAGATTTTCTTTGAGTGCTTTTTAGATGTTTTTAAGTTTTACTTTTAACTCCCACATGTTGTTGCTTTGAGAGATTGCCCTCCTCCTTTAGGCCTAAGGGAAGAACAGGAGTTTGAACAGAGCACAGTGTGGCCACCGGGGGGCGGCAGCAGGCAGCGCTGCTCCTTCCCTCCTGTCCGTTTACGGAGCTTGGGTCACAGGCTGCTCAGGCTGCAGCGCAGACTGCTGATCAGGCAGCGCAGACGGGCTGCAGCGCAGACTGCTGATCAGGCAGCGCAGACGGGCTGCAGCGCAGACTGCTGCTCGGGCTGCAGCGCAGACTGCTGCTCGGGCTGCAGCGCAGACTGCTGCTCGGGCTGCAGCGCAGACTGCTGCTCGGGCTGCAGCGCAGACTGCTGATCAGGCTGCGCAGACGGGCTACAGCGCAGACTGCTGCTCGGGCTGCAGCGCAGACGGGCTGCAGCGCAGACTGCTGCTCGGGCTGCAGCGCAGACTGCTGCTCGGGCTGCAGCGCAGACTGCTGATCAGGCTGCGCAGACGGGCTACAGCGCAGACTGCTGCTCGGGCTGCAGCGCAGACGGGCTGCAGCGCAGACTGCTGCTCGGGCTGCAGCGCAGACTGCTGCTCGGGCTGCAGCGCAGACTGCTGATCGGGCTGCGCAGACGGGCTGCAGCGCAGACTGCTGATCAGGCTGCGCAGACGGGCTGCAGCGCAGACTGCTGCTCGGGCTGCAGCGTCGTGTGCGTGTGGAGACCTGTGTCCTCCTCCATCAACATCTGTCCAGTGCTGAACGCGAGGAGGGCGTGCGCGGCCTGAATCACCTGGGCTCAGTCCCTGTGGTCGTTGTGCATCCTTTAATAGAGGTTTTACACCTGTAAATCTGTTGCTGTGTGTAGTGCAGTTTTAGATTATCCGTTTTTTCTTTTTGTTTCTCCATTGGGGAAAATACTTGACGCGTGCGAGGCTTTGCATCGAGCGGTCCGTGTTTTGTCAGGCAGACTGCACTGAACACGGAACGGGTGCGAGTCCTCCTATGAATCAGTCTGTTCACTACAGGGTCTGTGTCTTAGGGCCAACGTGTCGAACGTTTCCGTTCATGACCTTCTGTTTTCATACATGAAAACATGATTTTTGCACAGTGTCTTTTTGTGATGAACGTGTCTTCTGTCGTTTCCCTGCGTGAGCGCTGGCGATGGAGGCGTGTGTGTTTGTGTGCATGCATGCGCACACGTTTTGTTGTTCTACTGCCGTCTTGTCCTTACAAGTCACGTTTCTCCTTGGAGGAAGGAAAACATAGATGTTGCCTTGTCACACGTTTGTGGCTTCATATAATTTATTGTACTTTTCTTTTGCTTTGCCAAACTTTCACCAAATACAACATTCTCTCTCTTTTAGTCTCATTATGTATTCATGAGTAAAATGCCTTATTTACTTAGTATTTTTTGTATAGATGTTCTGTTGTGTCTTCATATACATAGACATGTTTTTGTATTTGTATTCAGTTCAACCTTTGCTTGTAAATGCGTACATGGCCTTGGTGATGTGCATTATGTTCTAAAGCCAACAGTCATTCAAAGGTACAGTACCACAGTCCCAAAATCCCCCAAAGTGGAATCAGCGTTTAGCACAAATGAAGATCAGTGCCTCTAAAATGGCTTCATTCATTCATTTAATGTGTGAATATCAGGGTGGAGCCGCGAACCTTTTTATTGGATATCACGCTGTTCTCTAAAGGGAGAATCTGAGGGTTTTTCTTCCATGTTCTTGTAGTAGCAGCCCCTCATTTAAACTGGGTCGAAACGATCACCCTGCAAAAGTAGAATAAGTCAGAGCTGCTCTACTGAATAGATTGGGTTCCTCCTGAAGCGGCAGGAGAGTGTGTTTTTTTTATCATCATCGCGCTTAAAAGTCAACGTTTTACTTCTGAGGGAATGTGAGATGAGGCGTTAGACAGTCTGTGAGTTCAGACAGAAGAATAAAACCAGCAGATGTTCCCTTTAAAGCAGCGGCTGCCTGTTCCTCCAGTCGGTTCCACGCGCGTCACCTCTCGGACCGTCTGTGTCCACGAGTATTGGGGTGTGTGTGTGTGTGTGTGTGTGTGTGTGTGTGTGTGTGTGTGTGTGTGTGTGTGTGTGTGTGTGTGTGTGTGTGTGTGTGTGTGTGTGTGTGTGTGTGTGTGTGTGTGTGTGTTCCTGTTCTCGTCACATCACGCCTTCATTAACAGTGTTCACCGTGCGCATCTGGAAATGTTGTAAACATCATGAATAATGTATTTATTGTACAGATCTCGTCTTTCCATGGTTGACTGATTATTGGCTTTGTTACTCTTGAACGTCTCAAAGAAAAAACAGTGTTTTGGTTCATGTGGAATTTAAAGTATCAGCGTTTCCCTCATCAGCTGTTTACGTGCTTGTTTTATTTGGTTTTCTGTCTTTGGACCACACCGGGTTGGGCCCGTGAGAACTCGTGTGTTCTGGCAGGTCATGTGACCCTGGCCGCGTCCACCCTGAACGAGCCGCGCTCACGGCCCGGACTGCGTCGTGTGTCGATCAGAATTATGAGCGTCCGTTCACGATGAAACGGCCTCCGTTCAAGGCGCCGCCGCTGGTTGATGTCACTCGTTACAGCAGCCGAGCCTAAAACCGCCAGCGCCGCACTGCTGCAGACTGACCTTTGACCTTATGAGAAGAGTCTTCAGTTCCTAACAAAAACGATGAAATCCTTGTGTCCAAACATGGGTTGTCTCTTAATCCGTTACAGTTGGTTTCAGACACTCACTCCACTCTGGGCTGCGTCGCCTTCTGCAGCTTTGACGTTGTACAGTAAAATACCAGACCAAGCGTTCAGTTTGTGCACGAGACGCAGGCGCGGAACCGCGGATGTAGAACCTCGCTCCTCGACACAGAACCTCGTCTCGCGGATGCAGAACCTCGTCTCGCGGACGCAGAACCTCGTCTCGCGGACGCAGAACCTCGTCTCGCGGACGCAGAACCTCGTCTCGCGGACGCAGAACCTCGCTCCCGCGTTGACGTTCTCGTATCGTGTTCCCGTGAGGCTCGAGCGTCGGCCGCCGGCGCCGGGTGAGCTGCACACGCCGCCGTGGCTGAACGCTGCCTGCACCCCCCCCCCCCCCCCAGGCCCAGAGCTACTGTAACATAGACAGGCTGAGTCCGGTGCCGCCCGGAGCACCAGGACCGACAGAAGACAAGGCAGGCAGATGCTGACGTCACAGTAAGTTACGTGATGCGGTTTTTATCTTGGGTTTTTCTTATTTGTAACTGTAACTCTGTATTTCCATGTGGACCAATCTTATGAGTCAAAACATGGTATGTGTGATCTTTTATTGTGCAATAAAAGATGACTTTCACGATGAGCGTCTTCTTCGTCTGTCTTTACTACCGCTAACGCTGCTTCACCACGCGCCGACCCGTCACGTGACGCGGCTGTCTGCGCAGTGCATGCTGGGAAGGGACGCGACCAGCGGTGACGCTCTGACGACGTTGCTTCTTCTGCGTTCGTTTGGTCGCTGATGATGCATCGTTCCTTCATGTACTGTTGTTTATTACTAGAGATGAAGAAGCCTTAGATTTAAAGCACGTTTACAATATTATAACTTTATTTGAATTTGATCTTGTTGCATAGAAACGAACATTAGTTCTGTTTTACTGGGGCGTTCACAGACACCTGCTCCAGGTAATAGTCCCGTCCGTCCAGTGCACCAACACTTCCTGCACTTCTGTTATTCTGCAAGTGATCGCCTCTGGACTGTTTGTTGGAAGGTTGACTGAGACGAGCGTCTTCTGCTGTGGAGCAAACTCCTGCTGCTCGGCTGTAAATACACGTGGCTGGTGCTGAACTGTTCCAATCTGTAACCGCACGGAAGCAGCAGAAAGATAAACATTTGGTCGTAGACAAATATGCAGCAGAGAGAAGGCAATAAAGCGAGGCGATAAAGAGACCAGTCAGGCACAAACAAAGCTGACGGACTGAAGAGCCACTGCTTCAACGTCAGCCTTAAATACGGCCGAAGCAGCGGAGCTGCTGGAATGAGACGGTTCAGACGATGGAGCGTGAATCTGGCTTTTACATCAGCTGATCCAGGTTCTGTGTTCGACCTGTGCTTGTTGAAGCTGAACGGAGGCTCAACTCTGCGGCAACATAAATAAAGCGGACTTAGATTCCAGTAATGTGAGATTCTATATTCTTTATAAAGTGTCACATGTACAGGCAGCTTAAAACGCTTCAAACGGCCGGGGTCCGACCGAGGGACTGGGTCGGACCGTGGGCCGGGCCCCGTCAGGGTGCGTCTGTGGTTCTGGTCGGTGAGTCGCCCACGTTGGAGCCGCTGGAGAGCAACTGCTGTCGTTTTCGCCCTCGTTTTCTTCCAAGTCTTTCTTTTTTATTCTTGCTTCTTTCTGACAGAGAAAATGATAAAGAGAAAATAGCACAATTTTTTTGGATTTAGTTTGCAGTTGTTGTTTTCCAGGTTCATATTTTGCACATCTGTATTTAGTCACAGCTGCATAACTGCATATCACAGACGTGAAGCCGCTGCAGACGGACAAAGAAACAGCCTTTCTCTTTCTTCATTCTCTACTTTTTCTTTAAGACATTTACAGTATAGCAGTGAAAACCATTATTATTGATATTTATACTTTATTAAAAGGCTTAGTCCTGTAATATAATAATAATAATAATAATAACATGAACCACTTATTTTCACCTCTTTCTGTTCCAATCAAACTGATTTGAATTAAACCAGCTTGAAAGTCACTGGATTTCTGTTTGGAACCATCTAGTTTGTTGTGTTTGAGCTGAACTCTTGTCTTTAAAAACAGACTTATTTATAAAATCAAACTGGTATTTGAATTATTACAAGGAACCATAGTTTTTGTTGTTGACCGCAAACATTCATTTTCATTATAATAATATTTAATTGGAAACTGCACAGTTAAATTTACATGTCAGAACTGAGAACCACTGAACAGTAGTTATGTAAACGCACCATCCAGATGCTGCTTAGATGCTGCTGACCACAGATCAGCATCAAAACTGAGCAGCACAGACGCACTTTGGGGGCAAAAAGTGAACAGAAAAGACGGAACCAAAGTCCGGGCCTCAAACGTGGCCTCCCGTCACTCACCTCCAGCTCCGTGTCCGTCACCTGTTAAAGGCTGCACTGACAGGAGGCCGGGTTCAAGGAGTCCAGCAGCTCTGATCGCAGGGCGACGGGTTCAATAGGACCAAAGCTTAGTCAGATACTCGACTCTGTCCGTGTTTCATTGCAGCCATTGTGAAAAATGTGCAGAACTGCACGAACGCCAACGGTGGCTGAAATCGTTTTCACGCACAAATGCCGTTCAGGTGTTCTGCAGCCTCAGATAAAGGTCCAGTGTAAATACTGTGAGTCTGTGGCTCTGCTCGGCCCACACCTCCAGTGTCAGACAAATATTTTCCCTCATGTGTTTGCTCTGATCTATTGCTGCTTTCAGAGGGAACGTTTGGCCACAAACACACGGAGCAGAAAAAAGGCTCTTTAACGGCTCATCACCAGTCCGACGTCTCATCTGCTGTAAACGCAGCTCCGTCACGGTCAGTGTCGCTGGTACTGGCCTGAGGATCGCGGATCAGAACTTTGCTGGTTCTGAACTCGCTGGATAAACGTCTCCTGACATGAGAGATTGGAAGCTATCGCTACATCTCGTTTGCTGTCTCATGCCATTAAAGCAGTTGAGCCCACATGAAAAATGTGCTTTTGATGTTCGCTGATGGAGAAAAGCGCTTCGATACTTTTGGCCTCGCTTTCGCTGCGGAATCGTTTTGTGAGGCTGATTTAGGGGTTGGTTGAACATCAGAGAGCAGAAAAATCCAAGTTGGTTTGGTTTAAAAACTGAAGACGTCAATATGAACAAATAGCTCAGTTCTTCATGGTCACTTACGACCCACTCGCTGCTTCATACGTCATTCAGAAGTGTCGAACCCAGATTGAACACTTAATGAACTGGAGCCTGTTGTGGTGCAGGTCCTCGTGGCGTCGCAGCATCCGCTCAGGAGCTGAAGACGAGCTCCACCCACAGACGTGGGTTCAAGCTCCAGCACAGGCGCCGCCGCTGCAGCCGCGCCGTCTTCAGCTCCTCCGCTTCCCGTTGCTCCTCATCGGCTCTGAACACGAATCAGAATACGTTTCATTTCTGCCGTTCACCTGAATTAGCTCAGTCTGTTTCGCGCGGATTCACTGGGTCTGAACTACTGTTTGTGCTGTGGCGGCTTCAAAGCGCAGCGACTCGCTGGAGGGGACGTGACAGTGAAGTTTCCACACGCAACCAGTCCACAATCCCAAAGTGACGTCTTGATTGGGAGCCAGCGCTGCAGCGCTCCCCACATGGCCTGACATGACATTTGCTTGTTTATCTGCTGTGCTGATGATTTACAGTGTTTACGTCTTGCTTCTTCTCCCGGGTGAGGGGAGGCTGCAGTAACGCCCGCTGTCATCTGCCCCTGGTTAGTCACGAGAAGCCTCCTGTCGTCTCTCCTTATCCTCTGCCTTAGAACAATCAGCCGCTCCTCCTGCCGGTTCCTGGGATCTGTCCTTCGTTAGCGACGCTGCCGCGCTGGCTTTGATTACGGGCGCTGCGCTGATGATGGCGAATTAAGACGTGTGTCCCGGCTTCACTCTATTCAGGTTGAATTTAACTTGGTGATGAGGACAACGTCACCTGTTTGGACTCTGGGCTCCACATAGAGAAGCTTTGTTTGTCCGGGCGCCTCCTGAGCTTCTCAACTGCTCCTTCCACACATGGTGTGACACTGATCTTCTCTCTCCAATCATCCTTTGGTCCACTCCAAGGACAGGACGCCGGACGCAGCGAAGCTACAGAGAAGAACCAACTGGAGCAGAAAATAAAAAACAGCTCAGAGAGTCAGACCGCGGGACTGGAAGCACCTGAGACAGAAGGTCAGTGACTGCAGCTACATCACATCCTGAGGATGAAAGGAAGCTGCCGCAGGTCCAACTGGAGTCCAGTCCAGTCCATGTCAACACAGCTTCTGCAGCCGGAGTCAGAACCGATCAACATGGAGGACCACAGACCCTGGTGTTTCACATTAACGACCCAAGATGCTTCAGTTTCCATAAAAGTTGGCAAAATGTTTAAGAAGTAAATAAAAACACACCGTACAAGTTTGCAAATACTCAAAAGTTACAAATGTCTGGTTTAGGAAAGTATCTGCTTGTTTTTAATTTGAGAGCAAAACGGAGGACGAAGGAGGATGGAGGAGGGCGATGGAGGATGGAGAAGGATGATGGAGGAGGACAGTGGAAGACGTAGGAAGATGTAGAAAGACGGAGGAGGACGTAATAGGTCTGAGGAGGCTGGAGGGAGGACGAAGGGGGACAAAGGAGAATGGAGAAGGACGGTGGGGGACAGTGGAGGACGTTGGAGGTCTGAGGAGGACAAAGGCAGACGATGGAGGACGGTGGAGGATGCAGAAAGACGGTTGAAGATGTAGGAGGATGGTGAATGACTGAAGAGGACGGTGGAGGGCAGAGCAGGATATAGAAGGATGATGGAAGATGGAGGACAACAGTGGAGGACAGTGGAGGGCGAAGGAGGTCTGAGGACGGAGGAGGATGGTGGAGGTCTGAGGAGGATGGAGGAGGACAGTGGAGGTCTGAGGAGTACGGTTGAGGATGGTGAAAAACAGAGGAGGACGATGGAAAACGAAGGAGGAAGGTGGAGGAAGGTGGAGGACGGAGGAGGACGTCTGTGGACAGTGCAGTCTGTGGACAGTGCAGTCTGTGGACAGTGCAGCCTGTGGAGCAGTCTGTGGAGCAGTCTGTGGACAGTGCAGTCTGTGGAGCAGTCTGTGGAGCAGTCTGTGGACAGTGCAGTCTGTGGAGCAGTCTGTGGAGCAGTCTGTGGAGCAGTCTGTCGACAGTGCAGTCTGTGGAGCAGTCTGTGGACAGTGCAGTCTGTGGAGCAGTCTGTGGACAGTGCAGTCTGTGGAGCAGTCTGTGGAGCAGTCTGTGGACAGTGCAGTCTGTGGAGCAGCCTGTGGACAGTGCAGCCTGTGGACAGTGCAGCCTGTGGAGCAGTCTGTGGAGCAGTCTGGGCGACTAGTCGCTGGTGGCCGCTCATGAGGCAGCGTGTGACCGCTTCATTAAACTGTGGACAAATGTTTGGACAGATCAAGGTAACGAAGCACACGCAGTGTTTGTTTGGAGAAAGCTGCAGTTGAAGCGTCCACACGTTTCACACAGTCCCCAGATGTGCGATGCGTCGTTCAAAGACGACCTCCACTCGCAGCCGCTCATCTTTTATCGCCTCGTTCCGCTACAAGAGGTGTCCTCGTCTCTTACTCATCACAAATTGGACCCAGTGAACCAGATGCTGCGGAGCCGGTGCCATGAGAGCGAGTCCTCCCTCCTCTTAACTGGATCAGGCTCTGTGTTGGAAACTCATCACATAACAACCAAACCGCAGGCGCACAAACAAATGTATACGCGCCGTGGACGTACACACCAAAGCGGAGCCTGCGGCTCCACGACCACATCACACGCTGCAGTGGATACACACAGTTCTGGAGGTTTGTCTTGATGGTCAGCTTCTCCGCTAAAGGATTGAAAACAGACACTAAACTCTTGCATGTGTTGCCAGGATGCAGCGCTGTTGACCTGAGTCACAGAGACAAACAGTGTTTGGGCTGAATGGAGGCTGTCAGTCTGTGGGCCGGTTGGCTGGTTTTTCTGGTGGCTGCCATTTCCTGAGAGAAAGTCCGGTCGGGGCGGCGTGATGGATGTGAGTGTCTGAAGAAAGGCGGCGCAGAGAGCAGGTGGAGGCCCGAGCCCGGTTCTGCACGTGTCCTGGTGCTGATCGCTGGGATTGGTTGTGTTTTCTATGCAAAGAAGCAGACGCAGCGAACTGACGACTTGACGTCAGGACACCCGACAGCTGCCCCGTGTGGTTGGACAGACGCCACCCAGTGGTACCAGAGCGAGATAATAGTGGTACCAGAGCGTGACCAGAGCGGAACCAGAGCGGGACCAAAACGGGACCAAAACAGGACCAAAACAGGACCAAAACGGGACCACAGTGGGACCAGAGCGGAACCAGAGCGGGACCAAAACGGGACCAAAACAGGACCACAGTGGGACCAGAGCTCGACCAGACCAGTTCCACAACTGCCACTTTTAGTGACACTGTTATAAAAGCTGCATCTGCAGCAGATCAGCGTCCTGCAGAACTGTACTGGAAGAACTGGGTAAGAAACTGGGAGCAAAAAGGCGTCTGCTACGTCAGCATGTTAATGTACAACTCAAATCAAGATGTATTCATTCAGACTAATTTCACAAACGACGGCGCTCCCGGTCTTCATATGATATGAAGCAGACATACTTAGCATACGTTAGCTTAGCGTGCTAGCATACGTTAGCTGAGCAGGCATGTGGAAAACGCTGGGATTACCCAGGTTCTCAAAGCGCCCTGAAGGGAGCACGAACGCCTAAACGTTTCCATGTCGACTAGACTCAAAGCCACGACTGTCGTTAGAACGCGATCTGGAACCATGAACAAACAAATGTAGCAGATGTTGATGAGCTTCTAGTTATCAGAAACCGTCATCTCACCTCTGGAGAAACAGCTGCTCCAACGGTTCCTGTCATCAGCATCAAACATGTGCCAAAGGCCGATCAGAGCTCTCTCCACGTGAAGCAGAGGCCTCTCTCTCACACAGAGATGAGACACAGACTAAAACTGACCATTACAGCAAAACAAATGATAGATCTCGCACAAAGACCTGCAAACCGAGTTTCCAAATAGTTTGTGGTTCTAATAACTTGATGAAATACTGTACACCAAAATGGACCGAATCCAACCGAGAGAAAAATCAAACGTGAACCCAGCTTTTCTCACTTCTCGCAGCTTTGGGGGCAGAAACGAGGGAAATCTCATTAGGCCGCGTGCGTCTACAGCGACTGGGCCGTTGTAATGGCTGGTTCTGGTGCCGCCCGGGGCCTCGCTACGTGTTAATCTAACGCATATGATGCTTAGGAGCATGCAGCGCTGTCTGTGTTGTGTTAGGCTCATGCAGCTGAGCTGAGCTGAGAGGCCACCGGGTCCACCGGGTCCACGGGCTCAGCCGGCGCCGCCTCGTCCTCGGTTCCTCAGGAGCTGATGTGAGTTAGAGGTCAACGAGTGACAGCGGCTCAGGCGAAGGTCGGCCACGGTTCTTCAGGCTCCCGCTAACGCTCGATCCACGCCTCGATCGACGGGAAGCTGCTGAGAAACAGGGAAACTTTTACGATTCCGACCAAAGCTTGCGTCTGGACGCGGGTCGGGTTGTCTCAGTCGTATCGGAACATCTTAAGACGTTTGGATCCCACCTGGACACGTCCTCCATTAGCAGCTAAACGCTAGGAGACGCTTCTGGTGGATCAGCTGGAACCTGAACGTGGAACGTTCTCAGGTCCACACTTGGCCTCAGGTTCTGCCAGGTTCTGTCCGGCCCGGTGTGGTGGTCGTGTAGAGATGAATAAGAGGAGCAACGCGTCCACGTGTTCTGATCTGGATCATGTCAGCGTGTCCCTGATCCACTCACATGTGGTCTCCATTAATTGGAGCGGGAGCCGCTCCAGTCGTTAACGTCACGCGTCTCTCGTGCTGCGGTTCAGCGGTCCGGTTGGAGGCCTCGCACTAAACCAGTAATAGCCTGCCTGCCTCAGTGTGGTCCAGCAGAACCAGAGCTGCTCCTCAGCTGTTTGGATCCCACTCGGTGCCACCTTGAACTCGTCCAGGCCTTTGGCAGCCACCAGCCCACATGCAGGAATCCACATATAAACACAGCTCAGCATCACCTGCAGGAAGCAGATGTGTGAGACTGGACCGGCGAAGACCAGAGAACCGAAGGAGAACTACGCAGAACACGCCGACATTTACCAGAACCCTGAGCGAACATGTGGCGCAAAGTCCAGAGTCTGTGTTCAATGAATGCAGTTCACGAGTGTCTATAAAAGTCAGAGTGGCATCAACCAGAACCTTCACCAACAACCAGAACCTTCACCAACATCCAGAACCTTCACCAACATCTAGAAGCATCATGTCCGACACCCACAGAACCAGGAGTGGTCCTGGTCCTGGCAGCACCCGGGCCCAGACGGCGTGAGCCCTCGGCCCATTTATCTCTGTGGAACCTGAACCCTGAGCTCCACGAGGCGCTCGGTGCCGGTTGTAGCGTGAGGAAGCGCGGTCCAGATGGACTTTACTGCGTTTCCTGTTTGATGCAGAGCTGAGGGGAAAGTAATGAACAGGCAACGAGCGCCAGGGACCGGCGCTGAGTTATGACCGTCACAGGATCCAAAAATCCAGACCAACGGCGTAACGACGACGGGCGGGCGCGAGCCGTGAGACGGGCCCTTCAGTTCTGTTGGATCTGTGATTTAGGGCTCATGCGTTCTGGACCATCGGTACCGGTCGGCTCCATAAAACACCAGCCGCGTGTCGAATAGAAGCTCCGCCGCTCGTTCTCTTTAAGAGGGAGTCGAGTAAATCAGTCCCACTATTGTAGATTATCACCCCCATAAATACGACTTAATAAGCCTTCACACTAACAACCAACATGTGTCACAGCCGCAAGAGCCACTTTACAAAGACGGACGGGCCCAGTGCAAAAACAGCCGTTCCACTTATCAACATGTGGACAGAACGGAGAATTACACAGCGTGGGACTTGTTCTGCTTCTTCCACTCAGGCTTTATTCATTTACCAGCGTTTGTGGTGAAGAAAGACTTAAAGGAGTGGACGACCGGCAGCCGGTGACTTATGAGCAGCCACACGATCGACGGCAGGAACCCTCCGTGAAATGCTGCAGATCCAATCCCCGCGCTGACCCGGTTTCCAGAAGCAGGACTGGACCGGGCCAGAGACGCTGAGCTCCACGCGTTCAGAACCAGAGGTCACGCATGGACTCCCTTTGAGCACATCACAGGACAAGCTGCTGATGAGACCAAGTGGACCGGACCGCACGGCTCCGCTGTCGGATCCCATCCTTGTACCAGCGCCACCGGGCGGGTTCGAGCAGAGCTACGTTCCTCCCCATCATCTGAAAACAATAAGACAACAGCCGAGCAGGAACGAAAAGACTAGAGCTGCTAATCTGCAGCAACAGAGGAACGTCAGCGAGATGCCACACATCACACATGGGTCCACGGGCCTGGACCCGGTACCACATCCACTGGTGCTGAGTCCCAGCTCAGGGACTGACACCAGACACACGGTGTGACAGTGATAAGAATGAGCCACGATGGTTCAGAGACACACGCACACACACAGACACAGCATACACACACACAGACACACACTCACACACAGACACACACTCACACACACACACAGACACGCACGCACGCACGCACGCACGCACGCACGCGCGCACTCACTCACTCACTCAAACACACATATTTGTGAATATTGAATATTTGCTTTCTGGCCAAAAACAGCTCTGAACATTCCTCCGCACGGTTTAAATGTTGAAGGGAACAACAACAAGCGGTGGCTTTTTCAGGGAAAGCACCGACCGCTGGTTCTGAACGGTGGGAGTTTTCAGCCTGGTCTCAGGTTCCTGCAGCGCTCACATGGAGCCGTGTTCTGGACCTCACGTTATTACTGTAACCATGACAACAGGAAGCCCCTCCCTCCGGTCCATAGCTAACATTTTACACATTGTCTACGTATTAAGCCAACGCTGTGTCTGAGCTGCTCTCACTGATTTCATGGACCTCATTCAGTCCCTGTGTTGTTGGTCCAGTGCGTCTGAGGCCTTTGTCGTCACTTAGCGAACAAGTGCACGATGTGGTTTGAATGTAAGAGTGAACTCATGGAAAAGCAGCGAGGTCCTTTGGCTTCACACAGA
Organism: Betta splendens; assembly: GCF_900634795.4. NCBI lineage: Eukaryota > Metazoa > Chordata > Actinopteri > Anabantiformes > Osphronemidae > Betta > Betta splendens. Next base: position 19,021,354 of record NC_040885.2, read on the forward strand.
GACCGGCTGTGTGACGAGCAGGAATCAGCAGATCAAAGTGACACGAAGCCTCCAATGACGTTGCAGCCGCAGCACCTTCACTTGTTTAGCTAAACTTCAACAAAGCGATTCATTGGACTTTGTTCACTGCCGATCACAGGACGCGTCATGAGCTGCCGTTCATGAGTTGATGCTGCTGCATCGTGACCCGGGACAGAAACCAGCTGACCTGTTTGACATCTGACTGCAAGTGGCAGCATCAACATTGGAGCGTAACATATGACATCATAGGGGTCACAGGTCACAGCACCTAGCTTGATAATAGCTAAAGCCAGCGCTAACGGCTAACTAGCAGCCTGCTAACGGTCCCATAAACATATGCTGCCACCGTAACATATGACATCATAGGGGTCACAGGTCACAGCACCTAGCTTGATAATAGCTAAAGCCAGCGCTGCGCTAACGGCTAACTAGCAGCCTGCTAACGGTCCCATAAACATATGCTGCCACCGTAACATATGACATCATAGGGGTCACAGGTCACAGCACCTAGCTTGATAATAGCTAAAGCCAGCGCTGCGCTAACGGCTAACCAGCAGCCTGCTAACAGCCCGTTAGCAAAGCAACAGCGGGCGGCCGGTAGTGAATGGACCTCATGGTTCTGAACTTGACACTGTAGAGAGCCTGAACTCACACAGAACCCACTCTGTCCAGTTGTGTTGCAAATAGTGTTCTGGTTTTCATTTGTCTGGGCCGGACCACAGGAGCTTCTGTGAGTGACCCGTTCATCGACGTAGGCAATAATTGAACTACGACACAAATTGTTCTCAGACTGGATTGTCTAAATGTGACATGAGTAGCGAGTGTGCGTCCAACGTAACGCCCACCCTCCTGCTAATCAGGAGAAGCACGTGTTGGCGTTCTGTCTCACCCACCGGCTTTTATGAACCAGTCCAGAGCAAACAATGTGGGGAATCTGCAGATGTCGGCTGCTCAAAGCACCAAAGTAGAAACGCGGCCTCACACTGAGCTAATTGGAAGCAGAGCGTGGTCCTCACCTGTGGGACACTTCTTCTTCATCCGGCACCTCTGCGTCTCGCTGTGGGTCCAGCAGGGCCCGGCTGCCTTCTCCTCCGTGGTTCTGTTCCTGCTCCTGGTCTGCTTCCCCCACCTGAAGCCGCAGGGGGCGCCGTCGTGGAGGCAGGTGCTCCACTGGCTCCACTCGCTCATCGCAGCGCCGGCGCAGTCGTCTGAAAGAGGAAGACAGCGATGACGGCGCGTTCGGGCCACAGCGGGAGCGGCGCTGGTTCTGGGACCTCAGGCCTCAGGCCTCTGCCTGGCTTCGTGTGACGCTGCTGGGGCTGAATAAGGTTGTACCAACAGTTCGACATGAACCCAGACCATCGACAGTGAAGCCAGATGTGGCGTTGCCGTGCCAACGGACAACAGTAGCTGCAGATGTGGCAGGTGGACGGCAGAGGCCGGATGGGAGTACGTCTCATTTAGAGGAGGGATGAGCTACAGCGAGACGTGCAGATAAATTCTCAAAGTTCTATCAGGGCTTTTAATGTGAATCAGGTGCTGAATGGAAAATGTGAGGAGCGAGAACCGGACCAGATGAGAGTGGATGATCAGGAGTCGATCAGAGACCTCTGGGCCCTTTGAGCAGCTTCTAATGCTATAAAACCTAATAACGCGGAGCCGCTCAGGACCCACGGTTGAGGATTGTTTCCAGTCGGGTCCAGTTTCCCAAAAAGGAGCCGTTTGTCATCAGCGCCGTCGTTTGACTGGAGGATAAGGATGAAACAGAGCAACACTTAACAGATAAGAGAGCAGCGAGAGCAGGAGCACGTCTGCTGCTCGTTAGCGCAGACGAGGCCTGTGTTTTGCTGCCGCTGAGGTCACAGCTCTAACGTCCACGGAGCAGGAGGTGGTGCTTCATGCGCTGGGCTCCATAGATCCAGGTGCTCAACTGCTGCTGCTGTGACTCTATCAGCGTCAGCAGCTCGGCCTCACTTTTTCGCTGCAGTTTTTCCGCCTGTCTCAGCTCACCACTCACCCCTGCAGTCGGTCTGGTGGGCGTGGGTTCCCTCTGGGCACGTGCTCAGACACCTCCCTTTGTACAGCTGGAGGCCGGCTTTACATTTGGTGCAGAAGTCGCGGCTGAAACAATGTTCACAGTCTGGAGAGCGGCACTCTGAGGAGAGGGAGAGTGTGTGAGTGGAGGCCGGTGACAGTGGAGGAGCTGAGCTCAGGCCGAGCACGCACTCATGCAGCGGTTGGCGTCCGTCCCTCTCTGGCCGTAGTGTCCCGCTGGGCAGGGCGTGGACGCAGCTCCCGTGGTGGGACATCCCGTCCCTCTGCAGGAACAGGAAGAGCTTCTCTGGGCAGCGCACGCAGCCGTTGTCACGGGAACACTCCAGACAGGCGCGGCAGTCGTCCGCCGCCTCCCTGTGAGCTGATCAGATAGAGATGAGGAGGAGGAGGAGGAGGGGGGGGGAAGGAAAGGAGGAGGAAGGGGAGGAGGAGGGAGAAGTAGAGGGGAAAGGAGGAGGGGAGGAAGGGGGAAAAAGGAGGGGGAGAAGAGGAGAAGGAGGAAGGAGAAAGAGAAGGAGGAAGGAGGAGGAGGGGGGGAGGGGAGAAGGAGGAGGAAGAGAAGGAGAGGAAGGGGAGAAGGAGGAGGAGGAGAGAGAGAGAGAAGGAGGAGGAGGAGGAGGAGGAGGAGGAGGAGGAGGGGGGAGGGGGAGGAGGAGGAGGAGGGGAGGAGGGGGAGGGAGAGGAAGAAGGAGGAGGAGGAGGGAGGGGGGGAGGAGGGGGGAGGGAGGAGGAGGAGGAGGAGGAGGAGGGGGAGGAGGAAGAGAAGGAAGAGAGGAGGAGGAGGAGGAGGAGGAGGAGGAGGAGGGGGGCGAAAGAGGAGGAGGAGGAGGAGGGGGGGAGGAGGAGGGGAACGCAGACACAGACACCATCAGAGACGCAGCATCCAAACACATGGCTCATCTCTGCGTTCACCGTTTTTGACCCGTGCTTTATGACTTCCACCCTGGGAGACATTGTTTATTAGGAGCAGACCCACGAGGTCGGGAGTTGAATCCTGGGTCTACGTCAGGATCAGGATAATACTTACGCCAAATGCGTTCAGTGTTCTGCAGCCTCAGATAAAGGTCCAGGTAAATACTGGAGTCTGGGCTCTGCTCGGCCCACACCTCCGTGTCAGACAAAATATTTTCCCTCATGTGTTTGCTCTGATCTATGCTGCTTTCAGAGGGGAACGTTTGGCCACAAACAACACGGAGCAGAAAAAAAAGGCTCTTTAACGCTCATCACCAGTCCGACGTCTCATCTGCTGTAAACGCAGCTCCGTCACGGTCAGTGTCGCTGGGGTTACTGGCCTGAGGATCGCGGATCAGAACTTGCTGGTTCTGAATCGCTGGATAAACGTCTCCTGACATGAGAGATTGGAAGCTATCGCTAATTCGTTTGCTGTCTCATGCCATTAAAGCAGTTGAGCCCACATGAAAAATGTGCTTTTGATGTTCGCTGATGGAGAGAAAAGCGCTTCGATACTTTTGGCCTCGCTTTCGCTGCGGAATCGTTTTGTGAGGCTGATTAGGGGTTGGTTTGAACATCAGAGAGCAGAAAAATCCAAGTGGTTTGGTTTATAAAAACTGAAGACGTCAATAGACACAATAGCTCAGTCTTCATGGTCACTTACGACCCACATCGCGTTCATACGTCATTCAGAAGTGTCGAACCCAGATTTGAACACTAATGAACTGGAGCCTGTTGTGGTGCAGGTTCCTCGTGGCGTCGCAGCATCCGCTCAGGAGCTGAGACGAGCTACACCCACAGAGTGGGTTCAAGCTCCAGCACAGGGCGCCGCCGCTGCAGCCGCGCCGTCTTCAGCTCCTCCGCTTCCCGTTGCTCCCATCGGCTCCTGAACACGAATCAGAATACGTTTCATTTCTGCGTTCACCTGAATTAGCTCAGTCTGTTTCGCGCGGATTCACTGGTCTGAAATACTGTTTGTGCTGTGGCGGCTCTTCAAAGGCGCAGCGACTCGCTGGGAGGGGACGTGACAGTGAAGTTTCCACACGCAACCAGTCCACAATTCCAAAGTGACGTCTTGATTGGGAGCCAGCGCTGCAGCGCTCCCACATGGCCTGAATGACATTGCTTGTTTATCTGCTGTGCTGATGATTTACAGTGTTTACGTCTTGCTTCTTCTCCCGGGTGAGGGGAGGCTGCCAGTAACGCCCGCTGTCTATCTGCCCTGGTTAGTCAAGAAGAAGCCTCCTGTCGTCTCTCCTTATCCTTGCCTTAGAACAATCAGCCGCTCTCTGCCGGTTCCTGGGATCTGTCTTCGTAGCGACGCTGCCGCGTGGCTTGATTACGGGCGCTGCGCTGATGATGGCGAATAATGAGTGTGTCCCGGCTTCACTCTATTCAGGTTGAATTTAACTGGTGATGAGGAAACGTCACCTGTTTGGACTCTGGGCTCCACATAGAGAAGCTTTGTTTGTCCGGCGGCGCCTCTCTGAGCTTCTCAACTGCTCCTTCCACACATGGTGTGACACTGATCTTCTCTCTCCAATCATCCTTTGGTCCACTCCAAGGACAGGACGCCGGACGCAAGCGAAGCTACAAAGAAGAACCAACTGGAGCAGAAAATAAAAAACAGCTCAGAGAGTCAGACCGCGGACTGGAACACTGAGACAGAAGGTCAGTGACTGCAGCTACATCACATCCTGAGGATGAAAGGAAGCTGCCGCAGGTCCAAACTGGAGTCCAGTCCAGTCCATGTCAACACAGTTCTGCAGGCCGGAGAGTCAGAAACGATCAACATGGAGGACCCACAGACCCTGGTGTTTAACATTAACGACCCAAGATGCTTCAGTTTCCATAAAAGTTGGCAAAATGTTTTAAGAAAGTAAATAAAAAACACACCGTACAAAGTTTGCAAATACGCAAAAGTTACAAATGTCTGGTTTAGGAAGAGTATCTGCTTGTTTTAATTTGAGAGCAAAACGGAGGACGAAGGAGGATGGAGGAGGGCGGATGGAGGAGGAGAAGGTGTGATGGAGGAGGACAGTGGAAGACGTAGGAAGATGTAGAAAGACGGAGAGGAGGACGTAATAGGACTGAGGAGGGCTGGGAGGGGACGAAGGGGGACAAAGGATGAGAATGGAGAAGGACGGTGGGGGACAGTGGAGGACGTTGGAGTTGACGGGGACCAAAGGCAGACGATGGAGACGGTGGAGGATGCAGAAAGACGGTTGAAGATGTAGGAGGATGGTGAATGACTGAAGAGGACTGGAGGGCAGAGCAGGATATAGAAGGATGATGGAAGATGGAGGACAACAGTGGAGGACAGTGGAGGGCGAAGGAGGTCTGAGGACGGAGGAGGATGGTGGAGGTCTGAGGAGGATGGAGGAGGACAGTGGAGGTCTGAGGAGTACGGTTGGGATGGTGAAAAAACAGAGGAGGACGATGGAAAACGAAGGAGGAAGGGGAGGAAAGGTGAGGACGGAGGAGGACGGTGGACAGTGCAGCTGTGGGACAGTGCAGTCTGTGGGACGGCAAGCCTGTGGAGAGCTGTGAGCGTCTGTGGGACAGTGCAGTCTGTGGAGCAGACTGTGGAGCAGTCTGTGGACAGTGCAGTCTGTGGAGCAGTCTTGTGGAGCAGTCTGTGGAGCAGTCTCGTCGACAGTGCAGTCTGTGGAGCAGTCTGTGGACAGTGCAGTTGTGGAGCAGTCTGTGGACAGTGCAGTCTGTGGAGCAGTCGGTGGAGCAGTCTGTGGACAGTTGCAGTGGCAGTCTGGGAGAGCTAGTGGACAGTGCAGCCTGTGGACAGTGCAGTCTGTGGAGCAGATCGTGGAGAGCAGTCGGGCAGACTAGTCGCTGGTGGCCCTTCATGAGGCAGCTGTGTGACGCTTCATTAAAATGTGGACAAATGTTTGGACAGTCAAGGTAAAAGAAGCACACGCAGTGTGTTTGTTTGGAGAAAGCTGCAGTTGAAAGCGTCCACACGTTTCACACAGTCCCCAGATGTGCGATGCGTCGTTCAAAGACGACCTCCACTCGCAGCCGCTCATCTTTTATCGCTCGTTCCGCTACAAGAGGTGTCCTGTCTCTTACTCATCACCAATTGGACCCAGGAACCAGATGCGCGGAGCCGGGGTGCCAGAGAGCGAGTCCTCCCTCCTCTTAACTGGATCAGGCTCTGGTTGGAAACTCATCACATAACAACCAAAACCGCAAGGCGCACAAAACCAATGTATACGCGCGTGGACGTACACACCAAAGCGGAGCCTGCGGCTCACGACCACATCACACGTGCAGTGGATACACACAGTTCTGGAGGTTTGTCTTGATGGTCAGCTTCTCCGCTAAAGGGATTTGAAAACAGACACTAAAACTCTTGCATGTGTTGCCAGGATGCAGCGCTGTTGACCTGAGTCACAGAGACAAACAGTGTTTGGGCTGAATGAGGCTGTTCAGTCGTGGGCCGGTTGGCTGGTTTTTTCTGGTGGCTGCCATTTCCTGAGGAGAAGAAGTCCGGTCGGGGCGGGTGATGGATGTGAGTGTCTGAAGAAAGGCGGCGGCAGGAGAGCAGGGTGGAGGCCCGAGCCCGGTTCTGCACGTGTCCTGGTGCTGATACGCTGGGATTGGTTTGTGTTTTTATGCAAAGAAGCAGACGAGCGAACTGACGACTTGACGTCAGGACACCCGAAAGCTGCCCCTGTGTGGTTGGGACAGACGCCACCCAGTGGTACCAGAGCGAGATAATAGTGGTACCAGAGTGGTGACCAGAGCGGAACCAGACGGGACCAAAACGCGGGACCAAAAACAGGACCAAAACAAGGACCAAAACGGGGACCAACAGTGGGACCAGAGCGGAAAACAGAGCGGGACCAAAACGGGACCAAAACAGGACCACAGTGGGACCAGAGCTCGACCAAGACCAGTTCCACAACTGCCACTTTAGTACATGTTATAAAAGCTGCATCTGCAGCAGATCAGCGTCCGCAGAACTGTACTGGAAGAACGGGTAAGTAGAAAATGGGAGCAAAAAAGGCGTCTGCTACGTCAGCATGTTAATGTACAACCTCAAATCAAGATTGTATTCATTCAGACTAATTTCACAAACGACGGCGCTCCCGGTCTTCATATGATATGTGAAGCAGACATTACTAGCATAGTTAGCTTAGCGTGCAAGCATACGTTAGCTGAGCAGGCATGGTGAAAACGCTGGGATTACCCAGGTTCTCAAAGCGCCTGAAGGGAGCACGAACGCCTAAACGTTTCCATGTCCTCGACTAGGAATCTAAAGCCACGACTGTCGTTTAGAACGCGATCTGGGAACCATGAACAAACAAATGTAGCAGATGTTGATGAGCTTTAGTTATCAGAAAAACCGTCATCTCACCTCTGGAGAAAACAGCTGCTCCAAACGGTTCTGTCATCAGCATTCAAAAAATGTGCCAAAGGCCGATCAGGCTTCTCCACGTGGAAGCAGAGGCCTCTCTCTCACACAGAGATGAACCAGACTAAAACTGACCATTACAGCAAAAACAAATGATAGATCCGCACAAAGACTGCAAACCGAGTTCCAAATAGTTTGTGGTTTAATAACTTGATGAAATACTGTACACCAAAATGGACCGAATCCAACCAGAGAGAGAGAAAAAAACGTGAACCCAGCTTTTCTCACTTCTCGCAGCTTGGGGGAAGAAGGCAGAAGAAACGAGGGAAAATCTCATTAGGCCGCGTGGTCTACAGCGACTGGGCGGTTGTTGTAATGGCTGGTTCTGGTGCCCGCCCGGGCCTCGCTACGTCTTAATACTAACGCATATGATGCTTAGGAGCATGCAGCGTGTCTGTGTTGTGTTGGCTCATGCAGCTGCTGGCTGAGTGGAGAGGCCACGGGTCACCGGGTCCACGGGCTTCAGCCGCGCCGCCTCGTCCTCGGTTCTCAGGAGCTGATGTGAGTTAGAGGCAACGAGTAGTGACAGCGGCTCAGGCGAAGGCGGCCACGCGTTTCTTCAGGCTCCCGCTAACGCTCGATCCACGCCTCGATCGACGGGAAGCTGATGAGAGAAACAGGGAGGAAACTTTTACGATTCCGCCAAAGCTGGGTCTGGACGCGGGTCGGTTGTCTCAGTGTATCGGAAATCTTAAGACGTTTGGATCCCACCTGGACAGTCCTCCATTAGCAGCTAACAGCTAGGAGACGCTTCTGGTGGATCAGCTGGACCTGAACGTGGAACGTTCTCAGGTCCACACTTGGCCTCAGGTCTGCCAGGTTCTGTCCGGCCCGGTGTGGTGGGGGTTGTACGAGATGAATAAGAGGGCAACGCGTCTCACGTGTTCTGATTGGATCATGTCAGGTTGTCCCTGATCCACTCACATGTGGTCTCCATTAATTGGAGCGGGAAGCCGCTCCAGTCGTTAACGTCACGCGTCTCCGTTGCTGCGGTTCAGCGGTCCGGTTGGAGGCCTCGCATAAACCAGTATAGCCTTCCTGCCTCAGTGTGGTCCAGCAGAACCAGAGCTGCTCCTCAGCTGTTTGGATCCCACTCGGGGCCACCTTGAACTCGTCCAGGCCTTTGGCAGCCACCAGCCCACATGCAGGAATCACATATAACACAGCTCAGCATCACTTGCAAGGAAGCAGATGTGTGAGACTGGACCGGCGAAGAAAGACCAGAGAACGAAGGAGAACTACGCAGAACACGCCGACATTTACCAGAAACCCTGAGCGAAACATGTGGCGCAAAGTCCAGATCTGGTCATGAATGCAGTTCACGAGTGTCTATAAAAGTCAGAGTGGCATCAACAGAACCTTCACCAACAACCAGAACCTTCACCAACATCCAGAACCTTCACCAAAATCTAGAAGCATCAAGTCCGACACCCACAGAACAGGAGTGGTCCTGGTCCTGGCAGCCCCCGGGCCCAGACGGCGTGAGCCCTGGCCAATTTATCTCTGTGGAACCTGAACCCTGAGCTCCACGAGGCGCTCGGTGCCGGTGTTTGTTTTGTAGCGTGAGGAAGCGCGTCCAGATGGACTTTACTGCGTTTCCGTTTGATTGCAGAGCTGAGGGGAAGTAATGGAACAGGCAACGAGCGCCAGGGACCGGCAGCTGAGTTATGACCGTTCACAGGATCCAAAAAATCCAGACCAACGGCGCGTAAACGACGACGGGCGGGCGCGGAGCTGTGAGACGGGCCCCTTCAGTTCTGTTGGATCTGTTATGTAGGGTCATGCGTTCTGGACCATCGGGCTCCGGTCGGCTCCATAAAACACCAGCGACGTGTCGAAATAGAAGCTCCGCCGCTCGTTCTCTTTAAGAGGGAGTCGAGTAAATTTTCAGTCCCCCACTATTGTAGATATCACCCCCATAAATACGACTTAATAAGCCTTCACAAACTAACAACAAACATGTGTCACAGCCGCAAGAGCCACTTTACACAAGACGGACGGCCCAGTGCAAAAAAACAGCCGTTCCACTTATCAACATGTGGACAGAACGGAGAGATTACCAGCGTGGGACTTGTTCTGCTTCTTCCACTCAGGCTTTATTCATTTACCAGCGTTTGTGGTGAAGAAAGACTATTAAAGGATGTGGACGACCGGCAGCCGGTGACTTATGAGCAGCCACCGACTCGCGGCAGGAAACCCATCCGTGACAATGCCTGCAGATTCCAATCCCCGGCGTGAAACCCGGGTTTCAGAAGCAGAGGACTGGACGGGCCAGAGACGCTGGAGCTCCAGCGTTCAGAACCAGAGGTCACGCATGGACTCCCCTTTGAGCACATCACAGGACAAGCTGCTGATGATGAGACCAAGTGGACCGGGACCGCACGGCTCCGCTGTCGGATCCCATCCTGTACCAAGCGCCACCCGGGCGGGTTCGGCCGAGAGCTACGTTCCCCCAATCATTGAAAACAATAAGACACAGCCGAGCAGGAACGAAAAGACTAGAGCGCTAATCTGCAGCAACAGAGGAACGTCAGCGAGATGCCACACAATCACACATGGGTCCACGGGCCTGGACCCGGTGTACCACATCCATGGTGCTGAGTCCCAGCTTCAGGGACTGACACCAGGACACACGGTGTGACAGTGATAAGAAATGAGCCACGATGGTTCGAGACACGAGCACACACAGACACACACACACAGACCCACCCAACATCACACACAACCCACACGCCGACAGACACCAGCACGCACGCACGAGCACGACGCACGCACGCGCACGCACGCAGCACGCGCCCATCACTCACTCACTCAAACACAATATTTGTGAATATTGAATATTTGCTTTCTGGCCAAAAACAGCTCTGAACATTCCTCGCACGGTTTTTAAATGTTGAAGGGAAAAACAACAAGCGGTGGCTTTTTCAGGGGGAAAGCCACGACCGATGGTTCTGAACGGTGGGAGTTTTCAGCCTGGTCATCAGGTTCCTGCAGCGCTCACATGGAGCCGTGTTCTGGACCTCACGTTATTACTGTAACAATGACAACCAGGAAGCCCCTCCCTCCGGGTCCATAGCTAACATTTAAACATTGTCACGTATTAAGCCAAAGCTGTGTCTGAGCTGCTCTCACTGATTTCATGGACCTCATTCGTCCCTGTGTTGTGGTCCAGTGCGTCTATGAGGCCTTTGTCGTCATTAGCGAACAAGTGCACGAATGTGTTTGAAGTAAGAGTGGAACTCATGGGAAAAGCAGCGAGGGTCCTTTGGCTTCACACAGAGACCGGCTGTGTGACGAGCAGGAATCAGCAGATCAAAGTGACACGAGCCTCCAATGACGTTGCAGCCGCAGCAACCTTCACTTGTGTTAGCTAAACTTCAACAAAGCGATTCATTGGACTTTGTTCACTGCCGATCACAGGACGCGTCAAGAGCTGCCGTCATGAGTGATGCTGCGCATCGTGACCCGGGGGACAGAAACCAGTGACCCTGTTGACATCTGACTGCAAGTGGCAGAAATCACATTGAGCGTAAACATATGACATCATAGGGGTCACAGTCACAGCACCTAGCTTGATAATAGCTAAGCCAGCGCTAACGGTCTAACTAGCAGCTGCTAACGGTCCCATAAACATATGCTGCACCGTAACATATGAACATCATAGGGGTCACAGGGTCACAGCACCTAGCTTGATAATAGTACTAAAGCCAGCGCTGCGCAACGGCTAACTAGCAGCCTGTAACGGTCCCTAACATATGCTGCCACCGAACATATGACATCATAGGGGGTCACCGGTCACAGCACCTAGCTGATAATAGCCTAAAAGCCAGCGCTGCGCTAACGGCTAACTAGCAGCCTGCTAACGGTTCCCATAAACATATGCTGCCACCGATAACATATGACATCATAGGGGTCACAGGTCACAGCACCTAGCTTGATAATAGCTAAAGCCAGCGCTGCGCTAACGGCTAACCAGCAGCCTGCTACAGCCGTTAGCATTTGTGCACGAGACGCAGGCGCGGAACCGCGGATGTAGAACCTCGCTCCGACACAGAACCTCGTCTCGCGGACGCAGAAACCCCTCGTCTCGCGACGCAGAACCTCGTCTCGCGGAGAAGAAACCTCGTCTCGCGGACGCGAACCTCGTCTCGCGGACGCAGAACCTCGCTCCCGCGTTGACGTTCTCGTATCGTGTTCCCGTGAGGCTCGAGCGTCGGCCGCCGGCGCCGGGTGAGCTGCACACGCCGCCGTGGCTGAACGCTGCCTGCACCCCCCCCCCCCCCCCCAGGCCCAGAGCTACTGTAACATAGACAGGCTGAGTCCGGTGCCGCCCGGAGCACCAGGACCGACAGACAGACAAGGCAGGCAGATGCTGACGTCACAGTAGTTACGTGATGCGGTTTTTATCTTGGGTTTTTTCTTTGTAACTGTAACTCTGTATTTCCATGTGGACCAATCTTATGAGTCAAAACATGGTATGTGTGATCTTTTATTGTGCAATAAAAGATGACTTTCACGATGAGCGTCTTCTTCGTCTGTTTACTACCGCTAACGCTTGTCACCACGCGCCGACCCGTCACGTGACGCGGCTGTCTGCGCAGTGCATGCTGGGAAGGGACGCGACCAGCGGTGACGCTCTGACGACGTTGCTTCTTCTGCGTTCGTTTGGTCGCTGATGATGCATCGTTCCTTCATGTACTGTTGTTTATTACTAGAGATGAAGAAGCCTTAGATTTAAAGCACGTTTACAATATTATAACTTTATTTGAATTTGATCTTGTTGCATAGAAACGAACATTAGTTCTGTTTTACTGGGGCGTTCACAGACACCTGCTCCAGGTAATAGTCCCCGTCCGTCCAGTGCACCAACACTTCCTGCACTTCTGTTATTCTGCAAGTGATCGCCTCTGGACTGTTTGTTGGAAGGTTGACTGAGACGAGCGTCTTCTGCTGTTGGAGCAAACTCCTGCTGCTCGGCTGTAAATACACGTGGCTGGTGCTGAACTGTTCCAATCTGTAACCGCACGCAACGGAAGCGAGAAAGATAAACATTTGGTCGTAGACAAATATGCAGCAGAGAGAAGGCAATAAAGCGAGGCGATAAAGAGACCAGTCAGGCACAAACAAAGCTGACGACTGAAGAGCCACTGCTTCAACGTCAGCCTTAAATACGGCCGAAGCAGCGGAGCTGCTGGAATGAGACGGTTCAGACGATGGAGCGTGAATCTGGCTTTTACATCAGCTGATCCAGGTTCTGTGTTCGACCTGTGCTTGTTGAAGCTGAACGGAGGCTCAACTCTGCGGCAACATAAATAAAGCGGACTTAGATTCCAGTAATGTGAGATTCTATATTCTTTATAAAGTGTCACATGTACAGGCAGCTTAAAAACGCTTCAAACGGCCGGGGTCCGACCGAGGGACTGGGTCGGACCGTGGGCCGGGCCCCGTCAGGGTGCGTCTGTGGTTCTGGTCGGTGAGTCGCCCACGTTGGAGCCGCTGGAGAGCAACTGCTGTCGTTTTCGCCCTCGTTTTCTTCCAAGTCTTTCTTTTTTATTCTTGCTTCTTTCTGACAGAGAAAATGATAAAGAGAAAATAGCACAATTTTTTTGGATTTAGTTTGCAGTTGTTGTTTTCCAGGTTCATATTTTGCACATCTGTATTTAGTCACAGCTGCATAACTGCATATCACAGACGTGAAGCCGCTGCAGACGGACAAAGAAACAGCCTTTCTCTTTCTTCATTCTCTACTTTTTCTTTAAGACATTTACAGTATAGCAGTGTGAAAACCATTATTATTGATATTTATACTTTATTAAAAGGCTTAGTCCTGTAATATAATAATAATAATAATAATAACATGAACCACTTATTTTCACCTCTTTCTGTTCCAATCAAACTGATTTGAATTAAACCAGCTTGAAAGTCACTGGATTTCTGTTTGGAACCATCTAGTTTGTTGTGTTTGAGCTGAACTCTTGTCTTTAAAAACAGACTTATTTATAAAATCAAACTGGTATTTGAATTATTACAAGGAACCATAGTTTTTGTTGTTGACCGCAAACATTCATTTTCATTATAATAATATTTAATTGGAAACTGCACAGTTAAATTTACATGTCAGAACTGAGAACCACTGAACAGTAGTTATGTAAACGCACCATCCAGATGCTGCTTAGATGCTGCTGACCACAGATCAGCATCAAAACTGAGCAGCACAGACGCACTTTGGGGGCAAAAAGTGAACAGAAAAGACGGAACCAAAGTCCGGGCCTCAAACGTGGCCTCCCGTCACTCACCTCCAGCTCCGTGTCCGTCACCTGTTAAAGGCTGCACTGACAGGAGGCCGGGTTCAAGGAGTCCAGCAGCTCTGATCGCAGGGCGACGGGTTCAATAGGACCAAAGCTTAGTCAGATACTCGACTCTGTCCGTGTTTCATTGCAGCCATTGTGAAAAATGTGCAGAACTGCACGAACGCCAACGGTGGCTGAAATCGTTTTCACGCACAAATGCCGTTCAGGTGTTCTGCAGCCTCAGATAAAGGTCCAGTGTAAATACTGTGAGTCTGTGGCTCTGCTCGGCCCACACCTCCAGTGTCAGACAAATATTTTCCCTCATGTGTTTGCTCTGATCTATTGCTGCTTTCAGAGGGAACGTTTGGCCACAAACACACGGAGCAGAAAAAAGGCTCTTTAACGGCTCATCACCAGTCCGACGTCTCATCTGCTGTAAACGCAGCTCCGTCACGGTCAGTGTCGCTGGTACTGGCCTGAGGATCGCGGATCAAACTTTGCTGGTTCTGAACTCGCTGGATAAACGTCTCCTGACATGAGAGATTGGAAGCTATCGCTACATCTCGTTTGCTGTCTCATGCCATTAAAGCAGTTGAGCCCACATGAAAAATGTGCTTTTGATGTTCGCTGATGGAGAAAAGCGCTTCGATACTTTTGGCCTCGCTTTCGCTGCGGAATCGTTTTGTGAGGCTGATTTAGGGGTTGGTTGAACATCAGAGAGCAGAAAAATCCAAGTTGGTTTGGTTTAAAAACTGAAGACGTCAATATGAACAAATAGCTCAGTTCTTCATGGTCACTTACGACCCACTCGCTGCTTCATACGTCATTCAGAAGTGTCGAACCCAGATTGAACACTTAATGAACTGGAGCCTGTTGTGGTGCAGGTCCTCGTGGCGTCGCAGCATCCGCTCAGGAGCTGAAGACGAGCTCCACCCACAGACGTGGGTTCAAGCTCCAGCACAGGCGCCGCCGCTGCAGCCGCGCCGTCTTCAGCTCCTCCGCTTCCCGTTGCTCCTCATCGGCTCTGAACACGAATCAGAATACGTTTCATTTCTGCCGTTCACCTGAATTAGCTCAGTCTGTTTCGCGCGGATTCACTGGGTCTGAACTACTGTTTGTGCTGTGGCGGCTTCAAAGCGCAGCGACTCGCTGGAGGGGACGTGACAGTGAAGTTTCCACACGCAACCAGTCCACAATCCCAAAGTGACGTCTTGATTGGGAGCCAGCGCTGCAGCGCTCCCCACATGGCCTGACATGACATTGCTTGTTTATCTGCTGTGCTGATGATTTACAGTGTTTACGTCTTGCTTCTTCTCCCGGGTGAGGGGAGGCTGCAGTAACGCCCGCTGTCATCTGCCCCTGGTTAGTCACGAGAAGCCTCCTGTCGTCTCTCCTTATCCTCTGCCTTAGAACAATCAGCCGCTCCTCCTGCCGGTTCCTGGGATCTGTCCTTCGTTAGCGACGCTGCCGCGCTGGCTTTGATTACGGGCGCTGCGCTGATGATGGCGAATTAAGACGTGTGTCCCGGCTTCACTCTATTCAGGTTGAATTTAACTTGGTGATGAGGACAACGTCACCTGTTTGGACTCTGGGCTCCACATAGAGAAGCTTTGTTTGTCCGGGCGCCTCCTGAGCTTCTCAACTGCTCCTTCCACACATGTGTGTGACACTGATCTTCTCTCTCCAATCATCCTTTGGTCCACTCCAAGGACAGGACGCCGGACGCAGCGAAGCTACAGAGAAGAACCAACTGGAGCAGAAAAAAAAACAGCTCAGAGAGTCAGACCGCGGGACTGGAAGCACCTGAGACAGAAGGTCAGTGACTGCAGCTACATCACATCCTGAGGATGAAAGGAAGCTGCCGCAGGTCCAACTGGAGTCCAGTCCCAGTCCATGTCAACACAGCTTCTGCAGCCGGAGTCAGAACCGATCAACATGGAGGACCACAGACCCTGGTGTTTCACATTAACGACCCAAGATGCTTCAGTTTCCATAAAAGTTGGCAAAATGTTTAAGAAGTAAATAAAAACCACACCGTACAAGTTTGCAAATACTCAAAAGTTACAAATGTCTGGTTTAGGAAAGTATCTGCTTGTTTTTAATTTTGGAGAGCAAAACGGAGGACGAAGGAGGATGGAGGAGGGCGGATGGAGGATGGAGAAGGATGATGGAGGAGGACAGTGGAAGACGTAGGAAGATGTAGAAGACGGAGGAGGACGTAATAGGTCTGAGGAGGCTGGAGGGGACGAAGGGGGACAAAGGAGAATGGAGGAAGGACGGTGGGGGACAGTGGAGGACGTTGGAGGTCTGAGGAGGACAAAGGCAGACGATGGAGGACGGTGGAGGATGCAGAAGACGGTTGAAGATGTAGGAGGATGGTGAATGACTGAAGAGGACGGTGGAGGGCAGAGCAGGATATAGAAGGATGATGGAAGATGGAGGACAACAGTGGAGGACAGTGGAGGGCGAAGGAGGTCTGAGGACGGAGGAGGATGGTGGAGGTCTGAGGAGGATGGAGGAGGACAGTGGAGGTCTGAGGAGTACGGTTGAGGATGGTGAAAAACAGAGGAGGACGATGGAAAACGAAGGAGGAAGGTGGAGGAAGGTGGAGGACGGAGGAGGACGTCTGTGGACAGTGCAGTCTGTGGACAGTGCAGTCTGTGGACAGTGCAGCCTGTGGAGCAGTCTGTGGAGCAGTCTGTGGACAGTGCAGTCTGTGGAGCAGTCTGTGGAGCAGTCTGTGACAGTGCAGTCTGTGGAGCAGTCTGTGGAGCAGTCTGTGGAGCAGTCTGTCGACAGTGCAGTCTGTGGAGCAGTCTGTGGACAGTGCAGTCTGTGGAGCAGTCTGTGGACAGTGCAGTCTGTGGAGCAGTCTGTGGAGCAGTCTGTGGACAGTGCAGTCTGTGGAGCAGCCTGTGGACAGTGCAGCCTGTGGACAGTGCAGCCTGTGGAGCAGTCTGTGGAGCAGTCTGGGCGACTAGTCGCTGGTGGCCGCTCATGAGGCAGCGTGTGACCGCTTCATTAAACTGTGGACAAATGTTTGGACAGTTCAAGGTAACGAAGCACACGCAGTGTTTGTTTGGAGAAAGCTGCAGTTGAAGCGTCCACACGTTTCACACAGTCCCCAGATGTGCGATGCGTCGTTCAAAGACGACCTCCACTCGCAGCCGCTCATCTTTTATCGCCTCGTTCCGCTACAAGAGGTGTCCTCGTCTCTTACTCATCACAATTGGACCCAGTGAACCAGATGCTGCGGAGCCGGTGCCATGAGAGCGAGTCCTCCCTCCTCTTAACTGGATCAGGCTCTGTGTTGGAAACTCATCACATAACAACCACAACCGCAGGCGCACAAACAAATGTATACGCGCCGTGGACG
Organism: Betta splendens; assembly: GCF_900634795.4. NCBI lineage: Eukaryota > Metazoa > Chordata > Actinopteri > Anabantiformes > Osphronemidae > Betta > Betta splendens. The sequence continues at coordinate 19,038,482 of NC_040885.2, forward strand.
TACACACCAAAGCGGAGCCTGCGGCTCCACGACCACATCACACGCTGCAGTGGATACACACAGTTCTGGAGGTTTGTCTTGATGGTCAGCTTCTCCGCTAAAGGATTGAAAACAGACACTAAACTCTTGCATGTGTTGCCAGGATGCAGCGCTGTTGACCTGAGTCACAGAGACAAACAGTGTTTGGGCTGAATGGAGGCTGTCAGTCTGTGGGCCGGTTGGCTGGTTTTTCTGGTGGCTGCCATTTCCTGAGAGAAAGTCCGGTCGGGGCGGCGTGATGGATGTGAGTGTCTGAAGAAAGGCGGCGCAGAGAGCAGGTGGAGGCCCGAGCCCGGTTCTGCACGTGTCCTGGTGCTGATCGCTGGGATTGGTTGTGTTTTCTATGCAAAGAAGCAGACGCAGCGAACTGACGACTTGACGTCAGGACACCCGACAGCTGCCCCGTGTGGTTGGACAGACGCCACCCAGTGGTACCAGAGCGAGATAATAGTGGTACCAGAGCGTGACCAGAGCGGAACCAGAGCGGGACCAAAACGGGACCAAAACAGGACCAAAACAGGACCAAAACGGGACCACAGTGGGACCAGAGCGGAACCAGAGCGGGACCAAAACGGGACCAAAACAGGACCACAGTGGGACCAGAGCTCGACCAGACCAGTTCCACAACTGCCACTTTTAGTGACACTGTTATAAAAGCTGCATCTGCAGCAGATCAGCGTCCTGCAGAACTGTACTGGAAGAACTGGGTAAGAAACTGGGAGCAAAAAGGCGTCTGCTACGTCAGCATGTTAATGTACAACTCAAATCAAGATGTATTCATTCAGACTAATTTCACAAACGACGGCGCTCCCGGTCTTCATATGATATGAAGCAGACATACTTAGCATACGTTAGCTTAGCGTGCTAGCATACGTTAGCTGAGCAGGCATGTGGAAAACGCTGGGATTACCCAGGTTCTCAAAGCGCCCTGAAGGGAGCACGAACGCCTAAACGTTTCCATGTCGACTAGACTCAAAGCCACGACTGTCGTTTAGAACGCGATCTGGAACCATGAACAAACAAATGTAGCAGATGTTGATGAGCTTCTAGTTATCAGAAACCGTCATCTCACCTCTGGAGAAACAGCTGCTCCAACGGTTCCTGTCATCAGCATCAAACATGTGCCAAAGGCCGATCAGGGCTCTCTCCACGTGAAGCAGAGGCCTCTCTCTCACACAGAGATGAGACACAGACTAAAACTGACCATTACAGCAAAACAAATGATAGATCTCGCACAAAGACCTGCAAACCGAGTTTCCAAATAGTTTGTGGTTCTAATAACTTGATGAAATACTGTACACCAAAATGGACCGAATCCAACCGAGAGAAAAATCAAACGTGAAACCCAGCTTTTCTCACTTCTCGCAGCTTTGGGGGCAGAAAGAAACGAGGGAAATCTCATTAGGCCGCGTGCGTCTACAGCGACTGGGCCGTTTGTAATGGCTGGTTTCTGGTGCCAGCCCGGGGCCTCGCTACGTGTTAATCTAACGCATATGATGCTTAGGAGCATGCAGCGCTGTCTGTGTTGTGTTAGGCTCATGCAGCTGAGCTGAGCTGAGAGGCCACCGGGTCCACCGGGTCCACGGGCTCAGCCGGCGCCGCCTCGTCCTCGGTTCCTCAGGAGCTGATGTGAGTTAGAGGTCAACGAGTGACAGCGGCTCAGGCGAAGGTCGGCCACGGTTCTTCAGGCTCCCGCTAACGCTCGATCCACGCCTCGATCGACGGGAAGCTGCTGAGAAACAGGGAAACTTTTACGATTCCGACCAAAGCCTTGCGTCTGGACGCGGGTCGGGTTGTCTCAGTCGTATCGGAACATCTTAAGACGTTTGGATCCCACCTGGACACGTCCTCCATTAGCAGCTAAACGCTAGGAGACGCTTCTGGTGGATCAGCTGGAACCTGAACGTGGAACGTTCTCAGGTCCACACTTGGCCTCAGGTTCTGCCAGGTTCTGTCCGGCCCGGTGTGGTGGTCGTGTAGAGATGAATAAGAGGAGCAACGCGTCCACGTGTTCTGATCTGGATCATGTCAGCGTGTCCCTGATCCACTCACATGTGGTCTCCATTAATTGGAGCGGGAGCCGCTCCAGTCGTTAACGTCACGCGTCTCTCGTGCTGCGGTTCAGCGGTCCGGTTGGAGGCCTCGCACTAAACCAGTAATAGCCTGCCTGCCTCAGTGTGGTCCAGCAGAACCAGAGCTGCTCCTCAGCTGTTTGGATCCCACTCGGTGCCACCTTGAACTCGTCCAGGCCTTTGGCAGCCACCAGCCCACATGCAGGAATCCACATATAAACACAGCTCAGCATCACCTGCAGGAAGCAGATGTGTGAGACTGGACCGGCGAAGACCAGAGAACCGAAGGAGAACTACGCAGAACACGCCGACATTTACCAGAACCCTGAGCGAACATGTGGCGCAAAGTCCAGAGTCTGTGTTCAATGAATGCAGTTCACGAGTGTCTATAAAAGTCAGAGTGGCATCAACCAGAACCTTCACCAACAACCAGAACCTTCACCAACATCCAGACCTTCACCAACATCTAGAAGCATCACGGTCCGACACCCACAGAACCAGGAGTGGTCCTGGTCCTGGCAGCACCCGGGCCCAGACGGCGTGAGCCCTCGGCCCATTTATCTCTGTGGAACCTGAACCCTGAGCTCCACGAGGCGCTCGGTGCCGGTTGTTAGCGTGAGGAAGCGCGGTCCAGATGGACTTTACTGCGTTTCCTGTTTGATGCAGAGCTGAGGGGAAAGTAATGAACAGGCAACGAGCGCCAGGGACCGGCGCTGAGTTATGACCGTCACAGGATCCAAAATCCAGACCAACGGCCGTAACGACGACGGGCGGGCGCGAGCCGTGAGACGGGCCCTTCAGTTCTGTTGGATCTGTGATTTAGGGCTCATGCGTTCTGGACCATCGGTACCGGTCGGCTCCATAAAACACCAGCCGCGTGTCGAATAGAAGCTCCGCCGCTCGTTCTCTTTAAGAGGGAGTCGAGTAAATCAGTCCCACTATTGTAGATTATCAACCCCCATAAATACGACTTAATAAGCCTTCACACTAACAACCAACATGTGTCACAGCCGCAAGAGCCACTTTACAAAGACGGACGGGCCCAGTGCAAAAACAGCCGTTCCACTTATCAACATGTGGACAGAACGGAGAATTACACAGCGTGGGACTTGTTCTGCTTCTTCCACTCAGGCTTTATTCATTTACCAGCGTTTGTGGTGAAGAAAGACTTAAAGGAGTGGACGACCGGCAGCCGGTGACTTATGAGCAGCCCACACGATCGACGGCAGGGAACCCTCCGTGAAATGCTGCAGATCCAATCCCCGCGCTGACCCGGTTTCCAGAAGCAGGACTGGACCGGGCCAGAGACGCTGAGCTCCACGCGTTCAGAACCAGAGGTCACGCATGGACTCCCTTTGAGCACATCACAGGACAAGCTGCTGATGAGACCAAGTGGACCGGACCGCACGGCTCCGCTGTCGGATCCCATCCTTGTACCAGCGCCACCGGGCGGGTTCGAGCAGAGCTACGTTCCTCCCCATCATCTGAAAACAATAAGACAACAGCCGAGCAGGAACGAAAAGACTAGAGCTGCTAATCTGCAGCAACAGAGGAACGTCAGCGAGATGCCACACATCACACATGGGTCCACGGGCCTGGACCCGGTACCACATCCACTGGTGCTGAGTCCCAGCTCAGGGACTGACACCAGACACACGGTGTGACAGTGATAAGAATGAGCCACGATGGTTCAGAGACACACGCACACACACAGACACACACTCACACACAGACACACACGCCGACAGACACTCACGCACGCACACACACACAGACACGCACGCATGCACGCACGCACGCACGCACGCGCGCACTCACTCACTCACTCAAACACACATATTTGTGAATATTGAATATTTGCTTTCTGGCCAAAAACAGCTCTGAACATTCCTCCGCACGGTTTAAATGTTGAAGGGAACAACAACAAGCGGTGGCTTTTTCAGGGAAAGCACCGACCGCTGGTTCTGAACGGTGGGAGTTTTCAGCCTGGTCTCAGGTTCCTGCAGCGCTCACATGGAGCCGTGTTCTGGACCTCACGTTATTACTGTAACCATGACAACAGGAAGCCCCTCCCTCCGGTCCATAGCTAACATTTTACACATTGTCTACGTATTAAGCCAACGCTGTGTCTGAGCTGCTCTCACTGATTTCATGGACCTCATTCAGTCCCTGTGTTGTTGGTCCAGTGCGTCTGAGGCCTTTGTCGTCACTTAGCGAACAAGTGCACAATGTGGTTTGAATGTAAGAGTGAACTCATGGAAAAGCAGCGAGGTCCTTTGGCTTCACACAGAGACCGGCTGTGTGACGAGCAGGAATCAGCAGATCAAAGTGACACGAAGCCTCCAATGACGTTGCAGCCGCAGCACCTTCACTTGTTTAGCTAAACTTCAACAAAGCGATTCATTGGACTTTGTTCACTGCCGATCACAGGACGCGTCATGAGCTGCCGTTCATGAGTCGATGCTGCTGCATCGTGACCCGGGACAGAAACCAGCTGACCTGTTTTGACATCTGACTGCAAGTGGCAGCATCAACATTGGAGCGTAACATATGACATCATAGGGGGTCACAGGTCACAGCACCTAGCTTGATAATAGCTAAAGCCAGCGCTAACGGCTAACTAGCAGCCTGCTAACGGTCCCATAAACATATGCTGCCACCGTAACATATGACATCATAGGGGTCACAGGTCACAGCACCTAGCTTGATAATAGCTAAAGCCAGCGCTGCGCTAACGGCTAACTAGCAGCCTGCTAACGGTCCCATAAACATATGCTGCCACCGTAACATATGACATCATAGGGGTCACAGGTCACAGCACCTAGCTTGATAATAGCTAAAGCCAGCGCTGCGCTAACGGCTAACCAGCAGCCTGCTAACAGCCCGTTAGCAAAGCAACAGCGGGCGGCCGGTAGTGAATGGACCTCATGGTTCTGAACTTGACACTGTAGAGAGCCTGAACTCACACAGAACCCACTCTGTCCAGTTGTGTTGCAAATAGTGTTCTGGTTTTCATTTGTCTGGGCCGGACCACAGGAGCTTCTGTGAGTGACCCGTTCATCGACGTAGGCAATAATTGAACTACGACACAAATTGTTCTCAGACTGGATTGTCTAAATGTGACATGAGTAGCGAGTGTGCGTCCAACGTAACGCCCACCCTCCTGCTAATCAGGAGAAGCACGTGTTGGCGTTCTGTCTCACCCACCGGCTTTTATGAACCAGTCCAGAGCAAACAATGTGGGGAATCTGCAGATGTCGGCTGCTCAAAGCACCAAAGTAGAAACGCGGCCTCACACTGAGCTAATTGGAAGCAGAGCGTGGTCCTCACCTGTGGGACACTTCTTCTTCATCCGGCACCTCTGCGTCTCGCTGTGGGTCCAGCAGGGCCCGGCTGCCTTCTCCTCCGTGGTTCTGTTCCTGCTCCTGGTCTGCTTCCCCCACCTGAAGCCGCAGGGGGCGCCGTCGTGGAGGCAGGTGCTCCACTGGCTCCACTCGCTCATCGCAGCGCCGGCGCAGTCGTCTGAAAGAGGAAGACAGCGATGACGGCGCGTTCGGGCCACAGCGGGAGCGGCGCTGGTTCTGGGACCTCAGGCCTCAGGCCTCTGCCTGGCTTCGTGTGACGCTGCTGGGGCTGAATAAGGTTGTACCAACAGTTCGACATGAACCCAGACCATCGACAGTGAAGCCAGATGTGGCGTTGCCGTGCCAACGGACAACAGTAGCTGCAGATGTGGCAGGTGGACGGCAGAGGCCGGATGGGAGTACGTCTCATTTAGAGGAGGGATGAGCTACAGCGAGACGTGCAGATAAATTCTCAAAGTTCTATCAGGGCTTTTAATGTGAATCAGGTGCTGAATGGAAAATGTGAGGAGCGAGAACCGGACCAGATGAGAGTGGATGATCAGGAGTCGATCAGAGACCTCTGGGCCCTTTGAGCAGCTTCTAATGCTATAAAACCTAATAACGCGGAGCCGCTCAGACCCACGGTTGAGGATTGTTTCCAGTCGGGTCCAGTTTCCCAAAAAGGAGCCGTTTGTCATCAGCGCCGTCGTTTGACTGGAGGATAAGGATGAAACAGAGCAACACTTAACAGATAAGAGAGCAGCGAGAGCAGGAGCACGTCTGCTGCTCGTTAGCGCAGACGAGGCCTGTGTTTTGCTGCCGCTGAGGTCACAGCTCTAACGTCCACGGAGCAGGAGGTGGTGCTTCATGCGCTGGGCTCCATAGATCCAGGTGCTCAACTGCTGCTGCTGTGACTCTATCAGCGTCAGCAGCTCGGCCTCACTTTTTCGCTGCAGTTTTCCGCCTGTCTCAGCTCACCACTCACCCCTGCAGTCGGTCTGGTGGGCGTGGGTTCCCTCTGGGCACGTGCTCAGACACCTCCCTTTGTACAGCTGGAGGCCGGCTTTACATTTGGTGCAGAAGTCGCGGCTGAAACAATGTTCACAGTCTGGAGAGCGGCACTCTGAGGAGAGGGAGAGTGTGTGAGTGGAGGCCAGTGACAGTGGAGGAGCTGAGCTCAGGCCGAGCACGCACTCATGCAGCGGTTGGCGTCCGTCCCTCTCTGGCCGTAGTGTCCCGCTGGGCAGGCGTGGACGCAGCTCCCGTGGTGGGACATCCCGTCCCTCTGCAGGAACAGGAAGAGCTTCTCTGGGCAGCGCACGCAGCCGTTGTCACGGGAACACTCCAGACAGGCGCGGCAGTCGTCCGCCGCCTCCCTGTGAGCTGATCAGATAGAGATGAGGAGGAGGAGGAGGAGGGGGGGGGGGGGGGAGGGGAAGAGAAGGAGGAGGAAGGGGAGAAGGAGGAAGAGGAGGAGGAGGAAGGGGAGAAGGAGGAGGAGGAGGAGGAGGGGGAGAAGGAGGGGGAGAAGGAGAAGGAGAAAGAGAAGGAGGAGGAGGAGGGGGAGGAGGAGGGGGAGGGGAGAGAAGGAGGAAGAGAAGGAGGAGGAAGGGGAGAAGGAGGAGGAGGAAGAGAAGGAAGAGAAGGAGGAGGAGGAGGAGGAGGATGAGGGGGGAGGGGGAGGAGGAGGAGGAGGGGAGGAGGGGAGAAGGAGGAGGAGGAGGGGGAGAAGGAGGGGGAGAAGGAGGAGGAGGGGGGAGGGGGAGGAGGAAGAGAAGGAGGAGGAGGAGGAGGAGGAGGAGGAGGAGGAGGGGCGAAAGAGGAGGAGGAGGAGGAGGAGGAGGAGGGGGAAACCGCAGACACAGACACCATCAGAGACGCAGCATCCAAACACATGGCTCATCTCTGCGTTCACCGTTTGGACCCGTGCTTTATGACTTCCACCCTGGGAGACATTGTTTATTAGGAGCAGACCCACGAGGTCGGGAGTTGAATCCTGGGTCGTACGTCAGGATAAATACTTTAGTGTCTGGTGTCTTTTCACCTCTTGTCCATATTTCTGGGCGTTTTTCGGGCTCAGACTGAGTTCAGGTCTCTTTGCCTCACGGTCCATAGATTCCAAGGCTCGGTAGCATGAGAGTCGGGCTCACGTCTGAAGCCCAGTAAGCCTTTTTATAACAGAACAGCAAACTCAAGTCTGCTCCCGAGACGCCAAAGGCAAGGCAAGAATGCTTCCAATCCGACCGGGATGAAGTGGGATCTGAGAGACAGGCGAACGGGTCGGAACCAGAATGAAACCGCTGAGGAGGAGGTGAAGGACCAGCAGCGGGTCTGATCCACACAAAGCACCGCGATGAAGCCGCTTAAAGAGGAGGTCGGAGGTCAAAGGTCACGGACCTCATTACATACATGTGCGTACATGCCAGTTCTGTGTTACAGACACGATTTACAGCCAGAGAACCTGAGTCCGACAGAGGCCAACGATTCAGTTCAGCACGTGAGAAACTCGGCTCATATCAACAGCTTCGTCAAATCACTTCATAAGAAAAGAGGTGTTAAAATACGTGGCGTGGAACCAACAAACGCTGCATTTCTAGGGTGGAGGAGAAATGGACCTATGAGGTCACTTACGCTCTGACTCTCTGTGACCTCTGACCTCCCGTGTTTTGGCGTTTGGGGTCGAGCAGCGCAGTCTGAGGATGTGCAGCTTCCCTCCACATGAGCTCTGGATCTGCAGGTTTACAGGGGGGTTAGGTAGCGTAAAAACGGTGACCTCTGACCTCGGATGAGGCTGCACTGAATTACTACTTAATAACAAGCTCTGTTTCAGGGAAACCTGACAACTTTTAGAGGGGATTTCCAGCCGACGTGGTGAATGTGACAGAAGATCAGAGCCCAGAAGCAGGAGTTCCTGCACAGCGTTTCTAATGGAACCTTCATATAACTAGCGACGTGCTGCTATTTATCTCATGTTCAGACTGCAGCCTGATGACGACGACGATGATGATGATGATGATACTTATTGGATTTTCAGCAGTATCTAATGCATGGTGTTCACACAGAACATGCTCGTACGTGCACTGCGTCGTGGATGAGGCTGTTGAATGTCCAGATCACGGTGATGTGAATCAGCTGCTCAGTAAACGACAGTAAAATGGAAAAACCGTGAAGTTAAACAAACACACGGAAAGTTACGGTAAATGTGACTGGATCCAAAGGCAAAGAAGCGTTTCATCTCCGAGCGTGATGTTTTTCTCCTGTAAAAAGCCACAGGTGCTCACAATTACAGCAACGGCCCAATCGCAGCAAAATAGCAGTAATGGACGTCGTAATGGCTGCGCCCTCAGCTTTTAGGGTTTCACTTTCCTGCTCTGAAACACTCGAAACCTTCTGCAGCCGAGCGCGTGTGTGCTTTAACAGCTTAAAGAACCAGATCCAGATGTGACAGCGAGGACGCAGAAAAGGGAACCAGGTGAGAGGAGGCGAGTCAGTCCAGAACAGAGTCACAAACTCCATGGACCCGCGAGAAAAAAGGGCAGAACCTCAGCCCGAACACACCAGAACCGGACCCGTCAGATGCTGGGCCCAAAAATGCCCAAACACCACTTTTAACATCATTTAATCCACACAATTATGTGATATGATCAGACTCAGTTTTAAGTGAATCATTTATTTACCTAAAACCTATTTTACTGTAAAACTTTCCTTCTGGACCCCCGGCGTTCAGACGGATTTCATAATGACAGGCCACTGATCTGGGTGAAGATCTACTCATTAACCAGATTCCACTCATCACTGATGCCAGGACAAATAAAGGCTCCAGTTAGAAGCCGCTGGACGCGTCCCCCATTAAATAAAGTTCCATCACGTCCAACAACACATTCAGCCGAACTGGAACAAAGCGTGAGCGTTACAGCAGCCGTCAGTCATTAATGGGCTCTGCTCTCTTTTACTCACCACTCTGCTTCTGCACGAGCCCCGAGCTCATCCTGATCACCTCACACACCAAGGACATCGCCACGGCGACGAGTCGCGGCTGCATCTGGGCTGCTGGCGAGCGCCGCTTCAGCGCCGGGCGGCGGTCATCTGCACGGACGCCAGGTAGGAGTGGAAGGATCCACGGCGAGGAGCGGGGGGACGGGGGGCGAGGAGCAGCGTGGAGGACGGAGGAGCGGCGTGGAGGACGGAGGACGGAGGAGCAGCGTGGAGGACGGAGGACGGAGGAGCGGCGTGGAGGACGGAGGAGCGGCGTGGAGGAGGGAGGAGCAGCGTGGAGGACGGAGGAGCAGCGTGGAGGACGGAGGACGGAGGAGCGGCGTGGAGGACGGAGGAGCGGCGTGGAGGACGGAGGAGCGGCGTGGAGGACGGAGGAGCGGCGTGGAGGACGGAGGAGCAGCGTGGAGGACGGAGGACGGAGGAGCAGCGTGGAGGACGGAGGACGGAGGAGCGGCGTGGAGGACGGAGGAGCGGCGTGGAGGACGGAGGAGCAGCACTGACTCCTGTCTCTGCTGCTGTGAGGAGCGCTGGACCAGCCGCAGCAGCTCTGCACTGGAAGCTGAGGAGAGAGACTCTGCTCCCAGACTGGCAGCTGCAGGAGACGCACACATTTAACCAGCGCTGTCAAACGTACGATAAACGAGCTCCACTTATCCCGCAGCCATCTTTAACCCTTCACGGGCCTAAGTGCTTCCACATTGGCAGCCTGGTCTCGACGCCTCCTCCTGCTCCCGTGTGTCGCTGCTCTCCCTTCCTCCTTCCTCTCCGGGCGGCGCTGCTGCGCTGGTGCTCTGACCTCCAGCGGACGGACGCTTCGAGCCCTGGTGCTGATTGTGTGAATGGTCTGGGTGACGGGTCGGCAGGCGAAGCCTCCGCTTGCTCCGCTCTGATCCCACTTCCTCTGCTTCGGCCGCAGAGACGTCCACGCAGCCGGAGGTCCAGCCGGGCGTCGTCATGGAGACGAGCACATGGAGAGGCTGTAACGCGGAGCTTCAGCCAACTGCTCCTGAACTAAAGCATCAAACACATAACGTAGAACCAGCTGAAGCGATGCCCATAAATCTGTGTTCGACCTTTATAGTGAAAGAAGGTTCTGACCAAACACGGCTGAGCTCAATCTGGGCCAGAACTGGGACCGACCAACAGCGTGAACGCAGGCTCCTCACGTTTGGATGCGACTGCTGCAGCGTCACTGTTTGTGTCGTCTGTCTCTCGTCCAGTGTTTGACGTCACAGCTGAGTTCCTGACTCACTGGCCTTTAGTTACTACATCAAAGGAGAGAAAGCGGCACAAACAGCTTGTGTTTTTATGTTTGTGTCTATGAGTCTGTGGATCAACAATCGATGCAAGAATCTGACCTGGGCACAGCTGATCGAGAGACAGAAGGCAAATATTAGTACAGTATTGACAGAGTGGCTGATTGGAAGCAGTGGTGCTGAGTCCTCGCGTCCTGACAGCCAGTGATTTGTTCCAGCAAAGCACGGAGCGAATTCTTCTTCAGGTCGTCATAAACTAATCCCGTGTTTAGCCGAATGTGGAGCCAACACACAAACAGCTGACGTTCCAAGGAGAAACGTCTTCACGTGTTGTTCTCCTGCTGAAGCCTCGCACGCACGCACGCACACACACACACACACACACACACACACACACATGCACGCACGCACGCGCACGCACGCACGCACGCACGCACGCACGCACGCACGCACGCACGCACGCACACACACACACA
>NC_040885.2:19054664-19064664 GCF_900634795.4 Betta splendens
CAAGTAGTGGTGCTACACACACACACACACACACACACACACACACACACACACACACACACCCACACACACACACACCCTGATTACACACAGGCTCAGTGACCGTGTGTGTGTGTGTGTGTGTGTGCGTGCGTGCGTGCGTGCGTCTGTGTGTGTGTGTGTGCGTGCGTGCGTGCGTCTGTGTGTGTGTGCAAACAGGATCCAGATGCCAGTGCAGGTCATAGAGGCCTCACAGAGACCTGCAGACTCACAGAGGCATATTTATCAGTGGGTTTAAATAATGAGACATTGAAGATAATGGAAATGCATTAAAAATGATTGAGCAGGTTTTTAACAGATTTCACAGGTCTGTGATGCAGAACCGGCGTCGTCAAACCGCCGAACGCTGTATCAGGCAGAAAATGCTGTCTGGGAACAGAGAGACACAGAGACGTCTCTCCTGGAGCTGGTTTCTACTTATCGTAGGTTCACCTGTTTATTGCCTGCATTGCTTCACATTCATCAGCAAAGTCCTTCTGCCACTTCATCCAACTGGTTTTGACAAAACCCAATCAAGCTCTAAGTGAATGCTTCTGATCCCACATGATCTACATGTGTGTTAATTTCCTTCACTGAGGATCAGGCCAGTGAGGCATTCACTGCTGCCCCCTGCTGCTCAGGGACTGCACTGCACCTTCAGCTGCAGCAGAATGAGAACCATCAGGTCAAGCTGGGTCGGGGGTCGGTCCTGGAGGTACCGGCTCCACAGCAGGACCTTGAACAACGAGGACTCTGTGCGGGACTGAAGAGCTGCTCGGCATCCGGGCTTGAGCTGATGGAGGTTCTGGTCCAGCAGACGGCGTGAGCGCCTCCCTCACTGCTCTGCTGATCCTCACGCTACGGCCTCTGAGCTCGCGTTTCGATGCCGCTGCAAAGATCACAGTTTGTGAAAGCCAGGTCTGAAAGTCAGTGGATCAGCAGCAGTTTCAGGGTATGATCTACAGTAAAATAATCCAGCATCTTAACCATCAACGACTGGACCCTTGGTTCAGATTCAGATCAAGCTGCTACAGGTGAAAATCTCCACCGTTCGTATAAAATCAAATCTCCTGACAGATCAATGCATTCCTATGAGCAGCCGTGAAAACCTGGACCTGGAGCTGAAACACAAGCAGGTGTTTAACCCTGAGCGGCGCTGCTCAGAGGCCTGAGGTTGAGCCGTGGAACCGAGGCCGAAGCCGGAGGCTCAGACGGAAGCAGAGGCAAAAAGAGAAAAGGAGCTTCTGAACTGATGTGATCACGTGACTGAGGATCACAGCGAGTGGTTCCGTCAGACACAGCTTCAGCTGGAGCTGGTGTCTGTTAGAGGACCTGTCGTCAGCAGGCGCTGGAGCGCAGCGTTCTGCAGAACCGTCTCATTTGGAAGGAACAAACGCGTCCTTTGGGCCAACGCACACACTCAGGCGCGTTCTGCACTGCGAGAACGCACGCTCCGTGTTCAGAGCAGCAGAGAGAAGCCTGATTCTGAGGCGCAGCGGAGGGAGACGGAACCAGAACCAGAACCCAGAGTCTGAGCAGACGAGGACCCACGCAGGAACTGGCCTCTGCTGGAGGTCAAAGGTCACGGCCTTTATCACTCTGTCTAAACAGCTGATTGATTCTCTAACAAGACGTTAAGACAGAGCCCAGATCAATAACGAGACACTCACTCCACATCTGTGTTAAAACAAGAAGCCTCTGAGCTCTGGACTGAAGCCTCGTTTAACTTCATCTTCACATGTGACGTTTGTCCAGTCGCTTGTTTTAACACCTTCATTCAGTTCCAAATGAGCTTCGCATTCAGGAACTTTTACAAGCTGCAAAGTGACGCCTCAGATCCAGACATCAGCACCTGGTGACATAATTGTTGCGTAATTGCAGTTAATCAAGAAGCTCATCAGCCCCATGCAGACGTAGTGAAGTGACTGTGTTCCAATTAAAACATTTACAGGGAAACGACTGCGAAGCTGAAAGCAGCAAACGGAGCCAGAGAGAAACGTGAGCCTCAACTCCAGACCTGGACCCAGGAGGCGGTGCAGCCAGCGCCGACCCGGCCCACTCACGCTCCCCTACACCAGAACCAGGAGCGGCCGCTCCGAGTTCCAGCCAGACGCTGCGTGGAAGCGAATTAAAAGTTAAGTTAATTAACTACTTGAGTAAGTAGAGCAGGCAGGATGGAGCCAAATCAATTAGGGACTGGCAGAGACGGAGCTGGGGGGGGGCAAACGCACACACAGGCACGGACGCACACACAGGCACGGACGCACACACACAGGAACGGACGCACACACAGGCACGGACGCACACACACACGGACGCACACACACACACACGGATGCACGGACGCACACACACACAGGCACGGACGCACACACACAGGAACGGACGCACACACACAGGCACGGACGCACACACACAGGCACGGACGCACGGACACACACACACACACACACGGACGCACACACACACACACCGGACCACAACGCCCACACACACGGTAGACGCAGGGCACGACGCACACACACAGGCACGGACGCACAAGACGGACGACAAGTCCACGGACGGACGCACACACACAGGCACGGACGCACACACACACAGGCACGGACGCACACACACCACGGATGCAGCGGACACACACACCCCCATGCACGGACGCACCCCACCACACACCCCACAAGTCACGGACGCACACCCACACACACACAGGCAGCGACGCACGAGAAACACACACGATCCACCGGACGCCACACAAGCAGGACGGACGACACACACAGGCCCACGGACGCCACACACCACGGGGCACAGACGGCACAAACACACGGACGGACAGGCGCCACGACCACACACAAGTCACGGCGCACACCACAGGGACAGGCTACGCACACACACACGGCCAATCACAGCACGACCGCCAGACGACACACCCACACAGGGCAGCACACACACGTGCAGCGCGGACGCACGGACACACACACACACACACACAGGCACGGACGCACACACACACACACACACACACACACACTGAATGACAGCACATCTCTCCCTCAGCCAGACTGCACACGTGCATAAAATAAAACACACACAGAATGAATGCAAATAATTAGCAGTGATGCATTTATTGTTTGTCGTGTTTGCCATTTTTTTCTTGGCAACACAGTCACGAAAAACTAGATTCAAATATTAATTGGGTTTGAGAAGCTTTGGTGTTGAGTTACAGGAGATAAGAGCTGGCAAAGACACGGAGACAGATGCTGTTAAAAAGAAGAAGGCGACAGATTTTTATAGAAGCGAAGGAGAAGACGACAAACCCAGAAAGACCCTGAACGCAGCACGAGGAGCACGAGGAGCAAGAGGAGCACGGGCACTCGGTGCAGGTGTAAAGCAGAGCTCCATCTGTGCTTTAACGCCACTTCATAGTCACATTCTTATTACTTTTGCAACAGGTGCAAAAGAAAAACAAAGCAGAGTTGGCAGCGAGGCGTGCGACAGCTTGGCAGGAGGTCAGAGCCGCTGCTTCGCCGCCGTCTCCCATTAACGAGTGGAACAAAACCAGAAAAATCACAGGAAACCATACAAACATAGTTTAATGAATGAGGAGCTCCTCCGCACCAGAGCGGATGTCGAGAGAGAGAGAGAGAGAGAGAGAGAGAGAGAGAGAGAGAGAGAGAGAAAGAGAGAGAGACAGAGAGAGAGAGAGAGGAGGAGAGCGAGGCAGCGGGTGACTTCCATTCTTCTGATTTCCCAAATGGAGAAGCATAACCATCTATCAGTCCTGCAGAGAGAGAGAGAGAGAGAGAGTGTGTGTGTGTGTGTGTGTGTGTGTGTGTGTGTGTGTGTGTGTGTGTGTGTGTGTGTGTGTGTGTGTGTGTGTGTGTGTGTGTCATTGTGTCATCTCTCCTGTAGCGAAGCACTGTTGCAAATCATTGTCAATCACATAAAAGTCCTTTGTGTAAAACACACACTGATACATTTACGCGTCTATGAACGTGTGTGTTCACACACTCTCACACACACAGACCTCCTGCTTTGGAATTTAAGTTGTTCTTCCACAGTGGAGCAATATCTGTCTGGAACATGGAGCTTTGGGTTCTGGTGACGTCTGCCTTTCCAGCTGCAGACGTGTTGGATCCGTTTTGTTTGTTTCACTTCTGTCTAAAACATTTTATTTAACATTTTATTTCTCGATACTGTTGCAAAAGTTGTTTAATGAAACAAAAGTGTTTACAGCACAATAAAAGTCCAGCTGTCAATAAGGGAGCAGCGCTGCCAAAAAACACAGATGGAACAATGATGGCGTCCAACAAAGACTCGATTGGCCGTTAATTGGAGCAAAGTTTGGTTGAATGTCACAGTCACTCATTCAGTTCTTCACACTGTGCACGTCTGTCACTGGAGTCACAGGCGACATCTGATTCCTCCTCTGAAATTCAGAAAAATCCTTGGCTTTGTCAGATCGATGAACAGGAGCCTGCAGAGCTTTGAGGGAAACAAACACGTCTCCAGTCCAACAAACGTGTGTCCTCATAGAACTGGTTCAGGTGGAGGACGACGCCTGCTTTGAGTTCAAGCAGCAGAAGAGAAACCAGGGATGATGTTTGTGGACAACACGCGATTGTTCCTCCTCAAGGCTGCGTTTGGTAAAAGTCTGAACTTGAACTTGTTTAGTCTAGAAGCTGATCTCAGAGGACGTCGTCGCGCTGTGAGAAAAAACACTTTATTAAATGCCCTTGATCGAAGCTCGGAGGTTGTACGGAATGTTCGAAAGCATTATTAATTTAAATTAACCAATTTAAAAAGACACACTTCCTTTCATGTCCCTTCATGTCGAGTGTTGTTTGAACATGAAGTGAAAAAAAGGAAAACGGCTCGTCGGTGCCACAAGCTGTCTTACCTCCGAACGCACAATGGAAAATGAGATTTTTTAAGTAATTTATGAAGCATTATACTAGAATGCCAAGTACGTCTCCAGGGATAATTGATGTTTTCAAGTGCAGGTGAAGTGCTGGCTTTGATTGTGAATTACCTAAGAGCTCCTCAGGCTCCGAGTCGCACAGAGAAACGGGATCTTACGCTCTTTAATTAAAGCCATATCTGCCACTAATCTTTTCTTCAACTGATTTGTTTATACTGAACAAATGGTAAATGTTCAACCCACAGGACAGAGGAAATCTGTTGCACGTTATAGTTTGGACAAGATGTAAGTGATTATTGTGTGGCAGCAGAGTTCGAGCCATTTGGCCACGTTTGCAGCATGTGAGCACAAAGAAAAATAAAGATGCAGAGTCACGTTGACCCGTCTCCATCCTGATCTGCTTCACCTCCAAGGTCTTCATGAAGGTCACTCCTTTCATTTGACTGGTGAAGCAGCTTTTGTTCAGACGCTTAGCTGTCAAACGCCAGGATCTTCTCAGGTGAAGCGTGAGGACATCTGAATAAACGTTTTCTTTTTTGCACCGACCACTCGGTGACTGCCACGACCACAGCGCTGAGGTGGAGAATGTGAGCAGAGAATGCAGGCGTAGCTGCTAAATAAATAATGCTCTTCTCTCTCCCACCTCCTAAATAATGGCCGCTCTGAATCCTCCATGCGGGTGTTGCAGGGTCACAGAATCAGCGCTTTACAAAAGTCTGTGACAGTGTGTGGAGCAAAGCAGCCACGAACAGAAACACGCCTCGAGACAAAACACCGACCAGGAGGCTGAGGCTGCGAGACACTTTCTACGCACTGTTATCAAACACAATATGTGTATAATCTGTCTCATCTCATGTTTCGTACGTCACTATTGTTGTTTCTGTGCTTTAATGAAGTCATTAGTGAAGTTTTCCATGTCATGACTGGTTCTTCATCCTGTGGCCCTGTTGCATGGGCCCATCTCTGTTATTCTTCCCACTCTGTGAAAATCTAATTTATGACTTGGACAGATTGATTTATGCTGTCCTTACTGCTAGGTTATAGGTGCTCAATAAAAACCACCATTAATAATTCAGCGCCCTCTGTATTACTGCCGCCTGCTGCTGGAGCTCTGCGCTCTGGACCTTGCTGTTTGCTGCGCTGTGATACTGTATGCAGACACACCTGCACAGGTCTGTTTCACTTTTTACTGACACCTAAGAGTAATGAGAAGAGAGCGTCTCTCATTCATCACACGTCTCTTAGGCAACTTAGGTTTTAACTACTTCATCACATTTTCAGCCATGTCTTACATTTAGGCTTAGGACAAGCTGAAATTGACAGCTAACAACACAGGTGACTGTTGCTCAGTTGGTGGAGACCAAACACTAGCTTAAAGGGGCATCAAACTCATTTCAGTGAAGAACATTTGAAATAATCCCAGTTTATCACTCTGTCGATCGTGAATCTAGTGATGTTCTGCAGAATCCAAGTAAAGCGGATCCTCGGTGCTGGACTGAGGTGTTGGGCTGTGGCCTGATCGAGGGGCTTGAGCTGAGGCATGACTGTGAATCACTTACTGTAACTCCAGGTTCAATAACTGGACCGGACTGAAGCTTGGTCCACAGTCACTCAGCCTCGCGCTGTGTTTACGCTCTTTGGCCTTAAATTCTAAAAGGAGTGTTGTTTTTTAGTGTTCTACAGCTACACTGCAATGAATCCTCCCTGCGTGGACCCAGTTACCATCAGCATAGAACCTAATGAAGGCAGACCCGTTTTGGCTCTGAGGACTTACCTCCCAGCTGAATGCATGTAAACTACACATGCACAGGCCGGGATTAATGCAGGCCTCAGGTGGCCCAGTTTGCAGCCCTGATGCGGTTCTGACTGATTGCCGACCCCTGTTGTGTATCTGCACATCCTGTGACTGTATGAAGTGAGTCTCAGTGGTTGGTTTCTAACCTTCAATGTCAGTTTCATTTCATATCCACACCACTAATTTATCAGACTTTGAGACTGGCAGCGAACTGCCTTCTATTCAGATGTACAGTAAACACTGGACAGTGTTAGACTGTGTTAGAGCAGCAGAATATACGAGGAAAGACTAGAACAGACTTGTGGGGAATACTTCAACTCTGCATAATTGATTTCTAATAAATAAGTGATGGTGTGGAGGTGAGGAGGATACCGGTGCTTGTGTCCTGATCTTGGCTCGGACAAACGCGCCCCCATGTTAATGAGACATTGATTTCTACATCACTAAATAATGGAAATATTCATTAGCTGTCAGCATAAAAATACATAATGGAGCGGGAAGAGAGAAGGTGATCCAGGGAAAGTGTTCATGAGGTGAAAGAGAAGCCGGGGCTTGTCCAGGGGCAACAGCACAGGTCAAAGAAGAGTTCCAGCAGCACTCAGTGGGTCATCACGGCCACACCTCTCACGCAGTCCCAGCTACAGCCGCTCTGTGCACTGACCCACAGAAAACTCTGCGTTGTTGTTGTAGTGGTGCATTTATTTAAATGAATTAAAAGGTTTCATACATTTATTATGACAAGCAGGTTTCAGAGTGAACGTCAAAAAAACGAACAGTCCTGACATCAACGCTACAGGTTTATTCAAGCAAGAACTGCACTTTGGTGAAGGCTGGAAAAAGATGTGTTACTGTAAATGCTAAGTGTATTTGCAATTTATCATTAACAGGACTTAAAAACATATAGCGGTTATGTTTACCAAGAAAATGTATTTTTTTTTCCCAGAAAGGCATTCGGGATTTCTATGTCTACTTTAATTATGCTACATTGTTGTTGTTTATTTTAGTAAGCAGACATTCAAACAGCAGCTCAGCCAGTTTGATCCACACTGTTCATCCTGGAACAGGAGGTTGTTTGTTGGTGGCTTGTTTGTTGAGATATGCAGACTTCAGCACTCAGGTCCGTCCCAGCTGGCTGCTTGGAATTTACCATCCTGTCACGGTCACCTACAAAGGGAGCGAGCAAATACTGTACCATGCGGTCAGGAGACACGTCTGCGGAGCTTCTCATCTTTCCCTTTTTTAATGAGTGAAACAGCGCCTCCCAGATGTAAGGTGATCCTCGTGTGGTCGGACGTGGTATTGCACCGCTACCTCTGAGTTGAAAAGGCCTCGTACTAAATGAATAGGAAAGATTAACCAATCAACTAATTCTGACGTCATGCCACAGATTGGCGATTACCCACCAATCAAATCACAGCGTGTCAACGATTTCTAGCGGTCACGTTTGCGTCAAGTTTTGAATTCGTAGTTATAAACATTTTAAACGGTTCTAATGCTTCACTACAACCAGCTACAGACGACAGACCAACGTTAACCTGCACACAGGAGAAAGGAGGCCTCTGTCCGAGCTAGCTACTAGCTTGACTTGCTAGCTGCTACAGCCGCTGCCGCCTTCACGTGCATCTGTTGAGCTCAGTTTACGCGCGTATCGCCGTGTGGACGGGACAGACTGCGCGTGAGCTGTGGGAGAGCTCTTCACGCCGCGGGTTCCGAGCAGCCTTCCTCTGCACGCGGGTGAGTGACCTGCAGCCTCACCGGTACCTGCCGGTCGGGTCGCACCGTATAATTACGCAACGGCTGCGAAACGCGAAACACTGTTTTAACAAAGGCATTAAATTCCAAATGAGTCGAACTAAAAAGCGGTTACAAACTCTGTAACACAACTCTTTACACGAGCCTCTCACGAACACAATGAATTAAACATGTCCTTCCTTCCGTCTCCTGGACGCATCTGTCTGTATTTGAAGTTATTGCCTAATTATTTAACAACAGTGGCACAGAAAAGTATGAAACGTCAGTCTTTGTAGAGGGAGAAAAGCGTGAATTAGTTCACTGAAGGGATCATTGACAACACGGAGGACGCGAGTTGTGTCTTTGCGGAGGGAGCAGGCGTCAGGACCCGGGAGAAACCGCTACACTGAAGCCCCGACAGCAGTCAAGCTGGAGACAAACAGGGGGCAGTAATAACTGGCGCCTGGTCTCACAAATAAAAGCATAGGTTCGGCCAAAGCAAGCTGGAGCCGAGGACACGGCCGCTATGCGCCAAATCGCCTAATTCCAGTACAGTTATTTTATTAAAGTTGCTAATTTGACTGACACAATGATCTAGGGTGTATATATTTACACCCCAAATGACAGGGTTCAATAACGTGTGACTGGGCTGCTATTCAGTAATTCAGTGTTGTAGTTGGACACAATTATTTTTACAATACTCAGTGATTTTCCTGAAGTTGTCCTGCGTGGTTATATTTTCACCCGTCCCTGTTGTGAGAACGCAATCGCGTCTTAATTAGTTTTATTTTGGAGGCCACCGCCGGATACGCTGCGCCTGCTGCTCCGCCCGTCTTCACGCCGGTGTCTGGCACACGGTGTGGTGCGCACTGCTCTCCATTCCTCTCCAACTGCACGTCAGTCTGTCAGAGACGTCCGAGCGCGCACACGCACATCGCCCCTCTTACACACAAGCGCGCGCCGTGACGCGCAGACCGAGGAGGAGAGGGAAGGAAAGCAGGGAACTCCTGTGTATTTGCCTCCAACTTCTGTTTGCTTCTATTGTGTCTCTCTGTCTTCTCATCCACCAATGCGAGGATTTTATTCCTGTTGTCACTGCTGTTATTGCCGCTGTCCCGAACCGAGGAAGCCCAGATTGAGGACCAGTGAGGAGCATGTAAAATAATCTGCACGGCAAACAAGAAGCAGAAGAAGAAAACATGGATAAACGGAGTTCTGTTGCCGTTTTGCCCGCAGCGCTCCTCTACTTTGTACTTTTGGGATTTACTGATGGACAGTTCTTTCCAGGTAAAGCGATGCGTGTGTTTCAAAAGTGGATTTTTCCTAAATGTCACTTTTAGTTTATTTTCCTGTGCGTTTTTGTTCCTTTGTTTTGAGGTATGAATATGTGAGTATAACTAAAATATCATGTTGCTTTGTGCGTCTCAGCGATTTCGGACGCATCCACATATTTCTATTGACCAGGATAAATATGGCGTTTAACAAACTTGACTTGAGCACACTTTATTTGTGGCGCATTATTGGATGCGTATGTACGC
>NC_040885.2:19069664-19092164 GCF_900634795.4 Betta splendens
ATTTGGGAAAGGCAGCAAAAATCACATCTGTTGCTTAAATAGTGTTTCCACACTGACTCAGCACCTAGTGTATGTGTCAGTGAGCGAGTTAAGACGTTGTGCAGCATTACAACATGCATGCAGCTGCAGACGCCGTCCACTGATCTCACACACAGGCAGATTATTATCAATTTTAGTATTTACATCATAGCAACAGAACCCAGGCATCGCTTTAGCAGTAGGAGTCTGAATAAAAGATATGCCTGGTGGACGTGACACTCTCATTATAATAGGTTAAACCATTAATTACACCTAATTCCTTCATTATATCAATTATACATAGAGAATGTTGCAGCGGCCCATAAATTATCCAGGACTCATAAATGATACAGTGCATCCAGAAAGCTTGGCTGTGGAGAGGGCGTAAGCATCCCAGACAGACTTCAGGAGGTGACTTCTAAAGCATAAATGAGGTGAAAAATGCTTTTGTTTTCATCCTGTGGAGGCTGTTAACGTCAGCCTCAGGGCGCGAGGCTGCACATGTTCATCTTCCAGGTTTGATTGCACGTTGAGTTCACTTTCAGAAGGAATCACTGGAGTTTTCTTTCGCTTTTAGGCTCTCATAGGTGAATGAACGTATTTTTGGAAACTAGAAGTTGAGAGAAGTGTTAAACAGGTACTTATTTATAAGACGTGAGGTGAGTGGAGCAGGTCTGTAACCTCTACACTGAATCTAGGCTCTTTGTAACAATGGCTCTCAGAGGGAAAGAGTCTGAGGTTCGGAGGAAATGTGCAGTTTGTCTTTTACTAGATAAATGTGAAAGTGGAACTTTATCAAAGGTTTCCACTGCAACTCAAACTATGAGAGTCATAATTGGTGCATTCAGGGGAAGTTGGAAGTGCAGCTTCCCTGTAGGCGTCCGTCCGTCCGTCCAGGATGCAGCCGCAGCTGCGATGGGCTCCAGCAAAGCCACCACTACGAGGTGGTACAAGTGGTTTCTGACCCAAACAAACCTGGAGACAAATAAAGCTGTGATTGAGCTGATTAGAATGTCGGCGGTGTAAAACATACACGGCGCTGAACATTAAAAACTTCCTTTCCTCTAATTAAAACAACTGCTGATTAATGCAGGAGGTCTTTACGAAGCTTAACAAGGTTTCGGAGTAATTAATCCATATTTAATAGAAGATGTTAGGCAGCAGAGACTGAGAGGCTGCTTAGTCGGCTGAATCAACAAGAGCGGGAGGTGGAGAGAGAGGGGAGTGAGGGAGGATGGATGGCTGATAGGAAATAAGGGAGGAAATGAGACAAATAGGAAGGAGGGAGGTGATAGAGCGCTGCAGAGCTGAGCCAGAGAAGTGTGAGGAGGAGGAGACGCTCTTTGATAGCTGGTGGAACCTCATTCACGCATTCTGCGTGGGGGGTCTCCACACAACAGAGAACAGAGCGACGCCGGTCTCACCTGCAGTGAACAGACAGGTTTGGGTTCAGGCACAACCCAATGCAGGTCGGGGTCATGGCCTCAGCCATGACACAGCTGTACTGTGTGGAGGGGAAACTACGCACATTAAATTAGAAGAAGAACCAGAAATAGAGAAAAACATGTAAAGTTGGGAACGATTGCAGAAGGACAGGTTTGGAAAGAGAGCGATGAAGTGAGCACAACACAGACAAGAACAAACATCCTCATGTTTGCCTGGCAGTTGGGTTTCGCCACACACACACACACACACACACACACACACACACACACACACACACACACACACACACACACACACACACACACACACGTATACACAACTGTGATCCAGCATCTGTTCGCCTGTTTTAACTTTTCGTCACCCGTTCTTTTTGTCTTCTTCCGTCCGTCCTGATGTGCTGATCCATCACTCTGATCATTTTGTCTAAACATTCATGCTTTTACTTATTCATCCGTTCACCCTCGCATCCATTACTGCAGCAGCCCGCCTGCCTGTCGATCCGTCCA
Organism: Betta splendens; assembly: GCF_900634795.4. Classification (NCBI taxonomy): domain Eukaryota; kingdom Metazoa; phylum Chordata; class Actinopteri; order Anabantiformes; family Osphronemidae; genus Betta; species Betta splendens. The sequence goes on from NC_040885.2 coordinate 19,071,635, forward strand.
TTTCATCAACCCATCCATTTGTCTGTCACATAAAATGGCTCTTTAGAAGTGAGAAGTAACACCGCGTGTGTATTTTCGTGTGCGCGTGTGTATTTTGATGTATGCGCGTGTATGTTTGTGTGTGTGTTTGTGCGTGTGCCTGCCTTCCTGTGAATCCTGATTAACAGATAATTGCCTCTGTCATCAGCAGCTTGAAGAAATGCTCCATAGTCAGATGATACAGACGGAAAAACTGAAGCAGTGAGGAGGAGAGAGAGAAATTGGATGTGGAGGATGAAGAGACTAAGTGACAAATGACAGGAGAATGAGTGGGAGACATTGAGGAGGAGGAATAACGATTGAGCAGAAAGTTCCAAACTATTTTAGGAAAGTCTTTTAATGAATGCATATTTATAGAATGAGAGAGATGGAAGAAATAAACACTTGGACAAACCTTCATTAGATGAAACTTTAGGCTCCGTTGGTGTTGGGTGTATCACAGTTTTTTTACAGTGGGCGTCAAAGTTGGACTTGATGAAGTGGATGAGGATGATTCTCGGTGCGTGGAGAATCTGAGCATTTCTCGTTGTCATGGCCCCAAATTAGAGCATTAATGGGCAATTAGCTTCTACAATGCATCATTTATGTGGCTGAAGGCCTGAGAAGCTGAGCTCTGCTGCTCTTTACATTTGCAGATGGATGAATCATTCATCATCTAAAACAAAAACTGCAAATGAACACACAAAAACCAGGAAGACAAAGCAGACAAAGCCGCGCTCTATATTTAATCTGCACCTCTGTTCTTTGTTCTCTGCAAAACACTCCATGAAGAGCCCGTTTGCTACTAAACGCTATAAATACGTTCACATCAACTTTGACTCAATGGAAGCGCTAAAGAGCAAAAAGGCATTTCGACTGTAAATAACACAGCCTGCCGCACATATTTTTAGATGAAAGCTGTGGGCTGGCGAAGTCGTTCCACCTGGAGCGACAGAACACAGGCACAGAAACACGCTATAGATTCCTCTGCATTCCACTTGTGCTGCTGCCTTATTGTTCTCACAAAGTCACAATTTAAAGGCAAAAACTCCCAAAGCAATTTAATGTCTGCTTCAACACAGTACTTTTAATGTGAGCAGCGGAGAAGCCATTACAAAGGACTGAAAACGCCACAAACACAGCTCATCACATGAATCATGTTCGTTTTTGGCTGTGAAAAGTTTAAGACCATTTCATCATAATCAATCAACATCATTATAACAGAGGTGATGAAGGAGAACAAGGAACTGAATGATGGTAAAAGTTTGCAAATGACTTCTCATGACTCACTGAAATGATCCACATCAGTTCTGAGTGACTAATAGGGTTTTAATTATGGAAATTCCTTCAGTGAGACATCACTGTTGGAACATCGTCCATGTTGACTTGTCTCCACGACAGAACCATCACGAATGGGATATTTTAGACCTTTTAGCTTTAAAAGAATAATTTAAAAATCTGTGTAGATGAGAAGAGCGGAGGATTTAAATTATCAAATGCTGTTTCCAGCTTCCTCTACATCCTCTGAGAGAGAATAGACTGCACTGACTGTTACTGTAGTAGAAGATAATTGCAGAGCAGATGCTGGATGAGGTTTTGTTGATAGCTACTGCTGAGTTATGGGTTACGACTAATTATGAACATACTTTAAGTCCTCCAGAGTTGTATGCGCCGACATAATGGTCTAATAAAACACTCTTAACATGCATGAACCAACATGAAACAGGTGCGCGACCCAATTTAAGCTCCATAAAAGTAGTCTGAAATTGTCTCATCATTTTTAAAGCGCAGGCTCGAGTTCCAATTAACGGCAGAGCCTCCATTACCAGACTGGCGTTTCTGATCGGAGACGTCATAATTCTCAGCCTCCAAAATGCCCCATTTTCTGTACACACGCTCAGCACCATTCACTAGTTATGTCCTTTAATCCTTAGATTAATCCTTGCTCTACGTTTTCATAAAGGTGCCAACGTTCATGAAGCATCTAGGCTAAATATGTAGAAGAAATCAAAATGACCAAACTCCTGAGTCTGTGTCTTGGTTCTTGGCCTTCCAGAGCTTCCTGCACACTTTCTGCCAACCTAATGGTCCTATTGGACCATCTACAGTATACCAGCTGAAATGGATCACGTAGACAGGAAGTGTTAGACAACATACGGAAAATCTGCTTAGAGATGGTCTCTATATGAGCATCTACAGCCGTCCTTCAGTCCTAAAGATGCAGGAGCTATGAACTGTGTAGTTCATACTTTAGTTTGTAATTGACTCAAAACTATTGGCCTAAAATAAATCTATGAACGTGAAAGCATAGTGTCACTGTATGTGTAAGCTGCAGAACATAACTTTTCTTTCATGGCTGGTAAAGGAACGGAGGCTCAACTAGTGCAGAGCTATAGTGTTTTTCTGTCAAACTGTCAGTGTGTTGCCCATAATAGCACGACTGAGCAACCAAAGACACAGAGAAGCAGCAGCAGCAGCCACTGTGTCGGCTGCGTGTGCTTCAGAGCCCATATTAACTATGCCATGAGAGCTTTGTAAAGATTAGAGAGGAGAGAGATAAGAAGAGAAGGAAGAAAGGAGGGTGATTAGACTGAGTGAGCTTCATGGACATACTGAAATGGGAAGAGATGGAGAGAGAGATGAGAAGTGAAAGAAGGAGCGACAGCCCGAGATGTAAAATCACAAAGATAAAGGCAGAGAATGAGGGAAGGTGACAGGCCGAGAGACAATATGAATGGCAGACTGAGAGGAGACGGGGAGCGAGAGAATAGGGACGTTTCCCGACAGTGAGAGATGAAGAAGGATGCTCTGAGGTAAACAGGAAGACGTGACAAGACAGAGATGGAAGGATAAGGACGGAGGGAGGTTTAAAGAAAGTCAGCAAACGAAGGGGAACAAAGGAGCAGCGTGATGGAGAGGACCGTCTTGTCGTCCTGTGTCCAACCAGGGCGATCAGACATCAATATTATCATGTCCAGCTACATGGAAACCCACCCAGTGTGATGAGTGGAGGCTGAAAGGAAAGAACAAGAGGAGGCGCATGACAGAGATCAGCAGAAGAGGAGAGGGCTGAGTATTAAGGAATATTAGTGAGTGTGTGTGTGTGTGTGTGTGTGTGTGTGTGTGTGTGTGTGTGTGTGTGTGTGTGTGTGTGTGTGTGTGTGTGTGTGTGTGTGTGTGTGTGTGTGTGTGTGTGTGTGTCAGCATGAGAGGAGACGCTACAAGGTAACAGGGCTCTGGTCTCATCTCTCTTGAGGTCCTATTAACCTTTGCTCAACATTCACACATTCACACAAACACACGGGCTTCTTTGACTGTCCTCATACACACACACACACACACACACACACACACACACACACACACACACACACACACACACACGCGCGCGCTTTGTTTCCATACTCTCTGTGTCCTTAGATTTAAGATTTAAGAGCTGGTTAATTGGTTGGCGGAAGCTAATTTTCAGTTGAAAGTTAATGCCACCGTCACACATTACTCCCTGAAGAGAGGGTCTGTGTGTGTCTGTGTGTGTGTGTGTGTGTGTGTGTGTGTGTGTGTGCGCGCGTGTGTGTGCATGTGTGTGCATGTCCGTGTTTGTGTGCGTGTGTGTACGTGTGTGTGCGCGTGTGTGTGTATGTGCGTGTGCGTGTGTGTGCATGTGTGTGCATGTGCGTGTGTGTGTGCGTGTGTGTGCATGTGCGTGTGTGCGTGTGCGCGTGTCTCTGTGCATTATGTAAACGCAGCTCTTTTAGCCGTGTCCTCCATAAGGACTGACATTAAAAAGTTAACCCATTCATTGTAACGTTTGACTTTAATTAGAGATTTTAACATGCGTATGTTAGCATTGTTGGAGGTTCTGCGCTAGCCTGTTAGTGTCTCACTGTAACAAAGGCCAAGTGTGCACAGTTTATCAAGAATGAACACTGCAGCTTGTGGAGAACGAGGCCTCGCTTGTTAATCTGAACACCTGCAGGCAGAGACACGAGGTCAAGGAGCAAATGCCTCAACTGAATCACAAGACAGTTATTGTGCTTTATTGGGTGCTTTTATGCTGCTGAGCAATGATGGATGCTGTGCAGGAATCAGGAAGCTGCTGGTTGTGGATGCTGGGGTCAGACGCCATGTTGGTTGCATATACAGTAGAGATGGTCCGCGTGGGGAGTGGCCCGCTTCTTGGCCACAGCCTGAGGGATGGAGTCGGCTCCCAGGGTTTTAGTCTGAGGGGATGCTTTCATGAAACCTCTTTTCCTCCGACATTTTAGCTACAGCTATAAAAATGCTATTGAAACATTTAGCTAACTTCTATAGAGCGAACTGTGAGGCTCATTTAGATGTTGAGATCACTGTCTCAATACATACAATACAATAAAATAAATAAAGTGATGCCAGCAGGTGCAGACTGCAGCAGATGGTCTAAGCAAGTGCAATTATCTCAAACCAACATCCAAAGGACCGGTTCTGACTGATCATGAACCGGTCCTAAAGGAATTCCCTGCACCGGCCCAGACCTGACACGATGTTTGTGTCGGTTAAAAACTGGGATATGTGTTGTGTTCAGGGGCAAAGGTTTGGTCAGTTGCTCTGGCGCGTCCTGAATTTAATGAGGCTAGAAAATGGTGAGAAGAGAAGGCCGGTGGGGAGGTGGAGTGGGAGAACGGTGGAATACGAACGTGGAGTGGATCCAGTGAAATCGAAAACTCGATTCAAATGTGCCTTAAATGAGCACAGGCTCCAAAACAATAAGGCTGGTTATTATCAGTAAAAGCTCGCTACTTCACGGGTCAGAGGGCCCAACCCACACACATTCACACACCCAGTCATTATGGCTGTGTGGGCTGTTACCAGGCAGCCGATAACGTTTCAGTCACTGGTCTCTCGTTCAGTAGATCCACACACAGGCGTCCACGAATCAGCTGCTGATTGAAGTCCCACTAAAAACGCCACGCAGTCCAGTCAAGGCCCCAGACTCACACTCCAACACACCAATGAACATGCTATGGAGGAGGACCTGTGGTTCCGCAGGTCCGTTAGGAACAGCCAGCAGCTGTTTCTACGCTCAGACACAAGCAGCGTCTGCATGTGTACGCTGTGATTTGGGTTCGGGAACTGGTTTTGATGCAGTCGCTACAACTCCCCCATTACAGCCATGAACGGCTGCTGTCCGCCAGCGAGTCCGCCCAGGGTATACAGTACCCAGGACATACAGTACCCAGGGTATACAGTACTCAGGATATACAGTACTCAGGGTATACAGTACTCAGGATATACCGTACCCAGGGTATACAGTATCCAGGACATACAGTACTCAGGATATACAGTACTCAGGATATACCGTACCCAGGGTATACAGTATCCAGGACATACAGTACTCAGGGTATACAGTACTCAGGATATACCGTACCCAGGGTATACAGTACCCAGGGTATACAGTACTCAGGATATACCGTACCCAAGTTATACAGTACCCAGGGTATACAGTACTCAGGGTATACAGTATTCAGGGTATAAAGTACCCAGGGTATACAGTACTCAGGATATACAGTACTCAGGGTATACAGTACTCAGGATATACAGTACTCAGGATATACCGTACCCAGGGTATACAGTATCCAGGACATACAGTACTCAGGGTATACAGTACTCAGGATATACCGTACCCAGGGTATACAGTACCCAGGGTATACAGTACTCAGGATATACCGTACCCAAGTTATACAGTACCCAGGGTATACAGTACTCAGGGTATACAGTATTCAGGGTATAAAGTACCCAGGGTATACAGTACTCAGGATATACCATACCCGGGGTATACAGTACCCAGGGTATACAGTACTCAGGGTATAAAGTACCCAGGGTATACAGTACTCAGGATATACCGTACCCGGGGTATACAGTACCCAGGGTATACAGTACTCAGGGTATACAGTACTCAGGGTATACAGTACCCAGGGTATACAGTACTCAGGATATACCATACCCGGGGTATACAGTACCCAGGGTATATAGTACTCAGGGTTTACAGTACTCAGGGTATACAGTACTCAGGATATACCGTACCTGGGGTATACAGTACCCAGGGTATGCAGTACTCAGGGTATACAGTATCCAGGGTATACAGTATCCAGGGTATAAAGTACCCAGGGTATACAGTACCCAGGACATACAGTACTCAGGGTATACAGTACTCAGGGTATACAGTACTCAGGACACACAGTACCTGTCACGATCTGGGTTTTGTGTCTAGTTGTTTCCGGTTTTATTTTGGTAATCTCCCGGTCTCTGTTTTTGGTTTGAGCTTTACTTCCGGTTTTTGTTCTTCTCACAGCTGTTCCCTGTTAGTACCGGTCCGCATTATCCACACCTGCACTTCATCGGCTATTAGTTCACTTTGTATTTAACCACCACCTTTGTCCTCGGTTCCCCGCCAGATCGTTGTTTGTGTTTCTTCAGTGTCCCAGTTTCATCAGCGTATTCGAGTTCCATGAGTGTATGTATGTTTCATCGCCTGACCCTGGACTGCTATTGACCGTGAGTTTGTCTCATCCCTGCCTGTACTTTTGCCGAGCCTCGTTGTGTACGAACCCTGCCTGGACATTGGACTCGAGATTGCCTGCTCCCCTTGTTACTGCTTTAAGCCCTCCCGTGTATGACCTGGACCGTTTGACCGTGCTTTGGAGAATAAACTTCCTTTGATCATAACCCTGCCTCCGTGCTGCGCATGTGGGTCCTTTCATTGCCGCCCCCTGACAGAACGATCTGGCCAAACTTGGACCCAGCCAGCACTTAGCCTCCGGTCAGGTCAGTGACTGTTTTCCCTTGTTTTTTTTTACGGCGAGTATAACTCTCCCGCGGAAGTATGGAGTTTACCTGCGCCGAGCTACCCAGCGACCTACATGTTTATTTCGAGATCCTCGCGGAGGATTACCGACGGGCTAGTAACCCGAAGGACCAGCGCTGCGCCGTGGAGGTGGCGATATTGACGCTGGAGGACGATGACACCGCGTTAGATCACCCCAGTGTTCGTCGCCTCTATGAGCGACTGTGCGCGAAGTCGGACGAGCTAAGCGACGCGCTCTGCACCACGCCAGCGCCGGTCGCACCGCCGATGGTTTCGGTTTCCTCCTCCCCGCCCCGTCGGATCGTCGTGCCTGCACCAACCTGCCCAGCTCCATGGTTGTTTCCCTGGGAGGATTTCCTGCTCCCACGCGGTCCTCAGTCTCCAGTCCAGCCGCGCGCTGCTCAGTCTCCAGTTCAGCCGCGCGCTGCTCAGTCTCCAGTCCAGCCGTGTTTTGCCCAGTCTCCAGCTCAGTCGTGTTTAGCCCAGTCTCCAGCCCAGTCGTGTTTAGCCCAGTCTCCAGCTCAGTCGTGTTTAGCCCAGTCTCCAGCTCAGTCGTGTTTAGCCCAGTCTCCAGCCCAGTCGTGTTTAGCCCAGTCTCCAGCTCAGTCGTGTTTAGCCCAGTCCCCAGTTCAGCCGCGTGCTGCCCAATCCCCAGTTCAGCCGCGTGCTGCCCAGTCTCCAGTCCAGCCGAGCCCTGTTCAGTCTCCAGTCCAGCCGAGCCCTGTTCAGTCTCCAGTCCAGCCGAGCCCCGTTCAGTCTTCAGCCCAGTCGAGCCCAGCCCAGGTCTCAGTACAGTCGAGCCCAGCCCAGGTCTCAGTCCAGCCGAGCCCAGCCCAGGTCTCAGTCCAGTCGAGCCCAGCCCAGGTCTCAGTCCAGTCGAGCCCAGTTCAGTCGAGTCCTGTTCCGGCCCCAGTTCAGTCGAGTCCTGTTCCGGCCCCAGTTCAGTCGAGTCCTGTTCCGGCCCCAGTTCAGTCGAGTCCGGTTCCGGCCCCAGTTCAGTCGAGTCCTGTTCCGGCCCCAGTTCAGTCGAGCCACGTTCCTGTCCAGGTTCCAGTACAGTCGAGTCACGTTCCTGTCCAGGTTCCAGTACAGTCGAGTCACGTTCCTGTCCAGGTTCCAGTACAGTCGAGTCACGTTCCTGTCCAGGTTCCAGTTCAGTCGAGTCACGTTCCTGTCCAGGTTCCAGTTCAGTCGAGTCACGTTCCTGTCCAGGTTCCAGTTCAGTCCAGTCACGTTCCTGTCCAGGTTCCAGTTCAGTCCAGTCACGTTCCTGTCCAGGTTCCAGTTCAGTCCAGTCACGTTCCTGTCCCGGTTCCAGTTCAGTCCAGTCACGTTCCTGTCCAGGTTCAGTTCAGTCACGCGCAGGTCGTGTCCCAACCAGAGGGCACCACCTGTCGCACAGGGGCTATGCACACCCGATCAGGCCCGACGTCTGTTCCGTCGAGCTCGGCAGCGGCAAGTAGCCATGCCAGCTCCAGAGGAGACGCCGTCCCAGTTCTTGTCGGCCATGTTGCGGCCGTTCCTGTCGGCCATGTTGCGGCCGTTCCTGTCGGCCATGTTGCGGCCGTTCTAGTTCCTGTTCCTGTTCCTGTCGGCCAAGTAGAGGTCGTTCCTGTCGGCCAAGTAGAGGTCGTTCCTGTCGGCCAAGTAGAGGTCGTTCCTGTCGGCCAAGTAGAGGTCGTTCCTGTCGGCCAAGTAGAGGTCGTTCCTGTCGGCCAAGTAGATGCCGTTCCTGTCGGCCAAGTAGATGCCGTTCCTGTCGGCCAAGTAGATGCCGTTCCTGTCGGCCAAGTAGATGCCGTTCCAGTCCCTGTCGGCCAAGTAGATGCCGTTCCAGTCCCTGTCGGCCAAGTAGATGCCGTTCCAGTCCCTGTCGGCCATGTTGCGGCCTCTGTCGGCCATGTTGCGGCCGTTCCAGTCTCTGTCGGCCATGTTGCGGCAGCGCCCGCCGGCCTCCAGGAGGAGGCGGCGCTGGCTGCAGTCCCCGCGCACCTCCAGGAGGAGGCGGCGCCGGCTGCAGTCCCCGCGCACCTCCAGGAGGAGGTCGCGCCGGCTGCAGTCCCCGCGCACCTCCAGGAGGAGGTCGCGCCGGCTGCAGTCCCCGCGCACCTCCAGGAGGAGGTCGCGCCGGCTGCAGTCCCCGCGCACCTCCAGGAGGGGGTCGCGCCAGCTGCAGTCCCCGCGCACCTCCAGGAGGGGGTCGCGCCAGCTGCAGTCCCCGCGCACCTCCAGGAGGGGGTCGCGCCGGCTGCAGCCCCCGCGCACCTCCAGGAGGGGGTCGCGCCAGCTGCAGCCCCCGCGCACCTCCAGGAGGGGGTCGCGCCAGCTGCAGTCCCCGCGCACCTCCAGGAGGGGTCGCGCCAGCTGCAGTCCCGGCGCACCTCCAGGAGGGGTCGCCCAGCTGCAGTCCCGGCACCTCCAGGAGGGGTCGCGCCAGCTGCAGTCCCGCGGACCTCCAGGAGGGGGTCGCGCCCGTCGCAGTCCCGGCGGACCTCCAGGAGGGGGTCGCGCCCTCGCAGTCCCGGCGGACCTCCAGGAGGGGGTCGCGCCCGTCGCAGTCCCGGCGGACCTCCAGGAGGGGGTCGCGCCCGTCGCAGTCCCGGCGGACCTCCAGGAGGGGGTCGCGCCCGTCGCAGTCCCGGCGGACCTCCAGGAGGGTCGCGCCCGTCGCAGTCCCGGCGGACCTCCAGGAGGGGGTCGCGCCCGTCGCAGTCCCGGCGGACCTCCAGGAGGTCTCCCGTCGCGGCTCCGGCCGCACCTGCATCGGTTCCTGGCGGCTCGCTCCGCCGCACCTGCATCGGTTCCTGGCGGCTCGCTCCGGCCGCACCTGCATCGGTTCCTGGCGGCTCGGCTCCGGCCGCACCTGCATCGGTTCCTGGCGGCTCGGCTCCGGCCGCACCTGCATCGGTTCCTGCCTCGTCTCTGGCTCCGCCGCCGGACGGGTGGCCTCGCCCTCGGTACCTCCCGCTGCTTGGATGGCGCTGCCTCCTGCGGTGCCGTCCGCCTCGACTCCTCAACCGCCTGGATCAGCGTCCGCCAGGTGGACATCGCCGTTCGGGGGGATCCCCGTGGACGCTGGCCCAGCCCAAGGGCACTGGGTGGGGTTCCCTGCCTCAGCGGCGGCTGGGCAGGCTCACGCCGCGTCTCCACCGCCTTAAGAAGGAGCAGCGGGACTTTTCTGTTATTCATGCACCCTGGACATCTCCCATGGACTCTGTTCTTGTTTCACGGACATTCGTGTTGTCTTCTTGATTTTGGGACTCGGTCCTTGTTTGTTTTTCTGTTGGGTCCTCTGGGTTGTCGTGTTTGGGCGTGAGTTTTGGTTTTGATGGGGGTTCCCGTTTTTCCCTCCCCCAGTCCGCCCTCCGCCCGCCCTGTCGGTGTTCTGTGCGGGTTGTTTTTGGTTCTGTCCCTCCGCCGGTCCTCCCTCCGCCCGCCCTGCTCGGGTTTGTTGTTTTTTGTTTGGTCGTCTGGAATCCGCCCTTGGGGGGGGGGTACTGTCACGATCTGGGTTTTGTGTCTAGTTGTTTCCGGTTTTATTTTGGTAATCTCCCGGTCTCTGTTTTTGGTTTGAGCTTTACTTCCGGTTTTTGTTCTTCTCACAGCTGTTCCCTGTTAGTACCGGTCCGCATTATCCACACCTGCACTTCATCGGCTATTAGTTCACTTTGTATTTAACCACCACCTTTGTCCTCGGTTCCCCGCCAGATCGTTGTTTGTGTTTCTTCAGTGTCCCAGTTTCATCAGCGTATTCGAGTTCCATGAGTGTATGTATGTTTCATCGCCTGACCCTGGACTGCTATTGACCGTGAGTTTGTCTCATCCCTGCCTGTACTTTTGCCGAGCCTCGTTGTGTACGAACCCTGCCTGGACATTGGACTCGAGATTGCCTGCTCCCCTTGTTACTGCTTTAAGCCCTCCCGTGTATGACCTGGACCGTTTGACCGTGCTTTGGAGAATAAACTTCCTTTTGATCATAACCCTGCCTCCGTGCTGCGCATGTGGGTCCTTTCATTGCCGCCCCCTGACAGTACCCAGGACATACAGTATCCAGGGTATACAGTACTCAGGGTATACAGTACTCAGGGTATACAGTACCCAGGGTATACAGTACTCAGGATATACTGTACCCAAGTTATACAGTACCCAGGGTATACAGTACCCAGGGTATACAGTACTCAGGGTATAAAGTACCCAGGGTATACAGTACTCAGGATATACCGTACCTGGGGTATACAGTACCCAGGGTATACAGTACTCAGGGTATACAGTATCCAGGGTATAAAGTACCCAGGGTATACAGTACTCAGGGTATACAGTACTCAGGATATACTGTACCCAGGGTATACAGTATCCAGGGTATAAAGTACCCAGGGTATACAGTACCCAGGGTATACAGTACTCAGGGTATACAGTGTCCAGGGTATAAAGTACCCAGGGTATACAGTATTCAGGATATACCGTACCCGGGGTATACAGTATCCAGGGTATACAGTATCCAGGGTATAAAGTACCCAGGGTATACAGTACTCAGGATATACCGTACCCGGGGTATACAGTACCCAGGGTATATAGTACTCAGGGTTTACAGTACTCAGGGTATACAGTACTCAGGATATACCGTACCCGGGGTATACAGTACCCAGGGTATGCAGTACTCAGGGTATACAGTATCCAGGGTATAAAGTACCCAGGGTATACAGTACTCAGGATATACCGTACCCGGGGTATACAGTACCCAGGGTATACAGTACTCAGGGTATAAAGTACTCAGGGTATACAGTACTCAGGATATACCGTACCCGGGGTATACCGTACTCAGGGTATACAGTACTCAGGGTATACAGTACTCAGGGTATACAGTACTCAGTGTATACCGTACCCAGGGTATACAGTACTCAGGGTATACAGTATCCAGGGTATACAATATCCAGGGTATAAAGTACCCGGGGTATACAGTACTCAGGATATACCGTACCCGGGGTATACAGTACCCAGGGTATACAGTACCCAGGGTATACAGTACCCAGGGTATACAGTACTCAGGGTATACAGTACTCAGGATATACCGTACCCGGGGTATACAGTACTCAGGGTATACAGTACTCAGGATATACCGTACCCAGGGTATACAGTACTCAGGATATACCGTACCCGGGGTATACAGTACTCAGGGTATACCGTACCCGGGGTATACAGTAGCCAGGGTATACAGTAGCCAGGGTATACAGTACCCAGGGTATACAGTACTCAGGGTATACAGTACTCAGGATATACCGTACCCGGGGTATACAGTACTCAGGGTATACAGTACTCAGGATATACCGTACCCAGGGTATACAGTACTCAGGATATACAGTACTCAGGGTATAACATACTCAGGGTATACAGTACTCAGGGTATACAGTACTCAGGGTATACCGTACCCAGGGTATACAGTACTCAGGGTATACAGTACTCAGGGTATACCGTACCCAGGGTATACAGTACTCAGGGTATACCGTACCCAGGGTATACAGTACTCAGGGTATACAGTACTCAGGGTATACAATACTCAGAATATACCGTACCCGGGGTATACAGTACTCAGGGTATACAGTACTCAGGATATACCGTACCCAGGGTATACAGTACTCAGGATATACCGTACCCGGGGTATACAGTACTCAGGGTATACCATACTCAGGGTATACAGTACCCAGGGTATACAGTACTCAGGGTATACCGTACCCAGGGTATACAGTACTCAGGGTATACAGTACTCAGGGTATACCGTACCCAGGGTATACAGTACTCAGGGTATACCGTACCCAGGGTATACAGTACTCAGGGTATACAGTACTCAGGGTATACAATACATAGCCGAGGTGTTCGACTGGTGTCTGCTCAGATTAGGATGTCAAACTGTGCTGCCAGGTCACACACACAAACAGCGCAGTAACGACATGCAAACGAGGCCGGTGTTTAGCTTCACCTGTTGGGGTCCGGTCTACAAGGTAAAGGTGAAGGACATTGTGATTTCTCTCTCTCTTTCTCTCACTTGCTCACTCACTCACTCCCACATAGTACAAAGGTTTGCTGCCTCTAGTTCATTTTTATATTTTGATGTTCAATATGAAATTTAAAGGATTTTGGACTGAAGATGTCAGAGTCTGCTTCTCTTGGGCTTGCGTTTCCTGTGTGAGTTATCGAGAGAGAGATAAGGACCCAGTGATGGATGACTTTTGTTCACATTTTTGAGTATGTGTGTGTGTGTGTGTGTGTGTGTGTGTTGCTTAGCACTGTGTATATGTGTTGTGATTGGCAGCAATAATTGGTGTTGGATTTCTTGAGGAAAACAGTGAGTGAATACAGTCATGGAATACTGATACTGCCTGTTTGGACCTTGAATAGCAACACACACACACACACACACACACACACACACACACACACACACACACACACACACACACTGAATCCAGACACCTAGCTGTGCATGCATGTTATATACAAACACTAGTGGATTGATAGAGATCACAAGAATGAATTTTTGGCTTCCTTTCTGTGGTCAGGCTTCACAAGCTAAAAGAGCACAACCAGTCAAATTGGACCTTAACAAAGTGACCCACACGTTCCAGAGACGCTGGGGGCCGGTGCAGGCCGTTCTGGAGGGAACTTGTTCAGAACGCGTTCAGCATCGAGTGAGAACTGTTTTACTGGACCATGGCCACTCGATTTGAATGACTGCAAACACAGTCATTGCTGCAGATCCTCACACAGACCTCTCCCACGACTCAGTGTTTGCACCTCCTTCCCCTGAGAGGAGTGAGAAAGAGAGGTAAAGGAATATATACTGTACTAATGCAGTTTATGGTAAAGGGAGGATGCCAGAAGAGGCAGAGAGAAGCTTCTCCCTCGTGTTGGTACATGCACCACCTGTGTGTGTACTTGCTATTTTCTTCACCACAACAACGTAATATTTCCTCCTCTCTCTGTTGATTGCCTACGTTTCTGTGCTAAAGCGCAGCCAGCAGTCAAAGCCAATTGTTAGCTTAGCTTCGCTGCATAAAGGTTAGATGGTCATTAGCATTTAGATGGTGAGAGAGAGAGAGGAAGGGAAGGAGATAGTAATTATACTGAGCTCCGTGGTTCACATAAGTGATTGCTTGTGTGCGTGTGGACATGTGATAATGAATTTCCACACATAACTGTCTGTAGTTTGTTTTCTGCAGAATGTGTGTGTGTGTGTGTGTGTGTGTGTGTGTGTGTGTGTGTGTTTAATAAAAGAATGTCTTTGCTGATAGTTTCCGATTCCTGACCTTTTCTTGGACATACATCTTGTATGTTTATTGTTGTTGTTAGTTCCTCCATTTCAGAGGTGCTTCCCCTCCACACAGACCCACCAGTAGCTTGTAAGTAGCTACATGACATTTACACTTAGAGGATTTGCTGCATGTTTGTGTTTGTGATGGTGTCATTGAGTGAGGGTCAAAGGTTAAGTCCCATTAATGCGGGAGAGAAACCAAACCCGAGTGCTGCTCTGCTGCTCATCTGCTTTCATTTCAGCTCCTTCTCTGCTTCTTGTCCTTCCTCAGCCTCCTCGTACCCCCCCCCCCCCCCCCCCCCCCCCCCCCCCCCCCCCCCTCCAGCTCACTCCCGCAAGATTATTCCCTTTCTTCATTGTCATCAGCCGTCCCACACACACCCGCACTCTGCTTGATAAAAAGAAGCAGTGGAAAAGAACTCACAGATAGCAACTTTATTAAAAATGAGCAAACCTCAATCCTCCACAATCTGTTTCTATATCCTTAGTCTCCAGTCTCAATCCCCAAAGTGTGTAATTTGGTAGCGCCCACCTGTGTTTGGTGATCACGATCATACTGCAGGAACTAAAAAGTTTCAGAACTTTTGTGTGTCTGTCTTTGTGTAGGTGCTAAACAGTGTGTGTGTGTGTGTGTGTGTGGTTCACAGTTGCAGGCAATAATTGTTAAATTGTTAATAAAAATTCAAATAGTTTAAGATTCCTGTCAGAAATATATTTTTTTATAGAGTGGAGAATTTTGTTCTGATCAGGTCTATTTTCAAACATATGGACCTTAGAATCACATCACTTTCATTCTGTTTCGATGCCAATGTTCTGTCACTCTTTGGACAATGGTCACAAAATCTCAGCCCCGTCGAGGGAACTAATTTATACTTTTAAGACAAATGAGCAGGAAAACACAGGGATTAGAACGACAAGCGCTACACTCACCATGTTTTTAGCATGTTAGCATGGTTGGATGCTAAGCAGCTAATGACTGTAAAAACAGCTGCTCGCAGGAAGCCAGTATCTGTTTAATGAGGCAAAAAGCCTGCTGACGTGTGCAAACGCTCACACACTCGACCTAATCCCACGCTTCTTCCACGTCGGTGAGCTTTAACGCTCTAAACGTGGAAATGGAGGTGTGTTTGTGTGTGTGTGTGTGTGTGTGTGTGTGTGTGTGTGTGTGTGTGTGTGTGTGTGTGTGTGTGTGTGTGTGTGTGTGTGTGTTTTAGACGCTGGCTGGGTTTTTTCCTTTTCACCACTAAGTGTACAACTTGCTGTCAGAGCAGCGAGAGCCTCGATTCCCACATTCAAGCAGTAAATCATCTTAATTAGTTAATTGGTAAACATAATGAACTTGCAGTTTGTTTAGACTTCCACTCATCCTTTGATGAGAACTTGTGTGTTTGCATGTGTGGGTGTTGGAGCGAGTGAGCTGAAAGCTGCGTTCGTCCCTTTTCCCACTTTTCAAAAGCTTCTCAAGGCTTTGGTGCCTTTCTCTCAGTGATGGGCAGTGGTGAATGCAGCCTTTGATTAGCCTCCAATCAAATTACTGCTATCTACTTACTGCCCTTTCAAAATAATTTATTTATTTCTTCCTGTTGTGTGCACTTCAAACATCTCTCTTTTGACACAAACCCAGTTTTTACTCGATGTTGGAACTTTTTAAATCGCACATTCAAACAAGGTCGCTCTGGTTCCCAGCTTAAAAAAAGGCTCCATTCAACGTGTTTTCATTGGATTAATAAATCAAATAAGATATTGTAAGGTTCCTGTTAAAGGTCACCAGTGTTTGTATGAGGTTTTAAAGCTGGGTTTGTTGGTTTTAACCCAGATCTTCCAGTTTATCTGTTTAGTTGTGATTTCCACAGTGGACACAGGATGAGCCCTGGGAAGTGGCTCCTGGTTTTCACTGGGAAGACGTCAATGCTTTCATCTCCACAGCGCTGCTCTGCTCCGGGATGCGATGTCGGACCCGTTGATAATGTATCTAAAAATGTTTGAGAGGCGACAGCAGCAGCATTCTCGCATTGCTCAAAGTCTGATCAGCACACACATATGAAGGTCAATAATGGCATCGACAGACACCACAGCCGTCTCGTTCAGTTCCGTATTCACTCCAGAGTCAGGATCTTCTATAAAGACTCATGATCTCAAATTTCTGTCCTTTAAATGACTAAAACGCTGCTCGTGTTTATATTTCACATGTTGTGACACTGTGGAAATGACCTTGTTTTCATTCAAATGTGTCTACAAGGACAGCCAAAGACATTTCTCCCATTCCTGAGACTGAGGTTGGTTCTTGTTCAGAGGAATGAACAGTGGGAGAGAGAGAGAGAGAGGGTGCGAGGCAGGAGACAAATGGGCAAAGTGTGAGGAGAGAGTGAAAGTATCCCCTGGCTTTACAAGCAAAGGTGTTTCTGTAGCACGAACCACTGACCCGACCAGGAGCCCAGCTCCCCGAGTGTGTGTCTGTGCATAGGTAGTGAGGCAGGGAGGAGAGTGGGAGGATGTAACTGTCAAGAGCTGGGTGCGCTGTGTTTGTGTGTGTTGACCACTGCTGAAAGCTGTCAGAGGGAGACAAGTTGAGGTGAGGAGAGCTCCCTGTGGTGTTTGTGTGAATCTGTGGGAGAGAAAGCGATTCTATGTGTGTGTGTGTGTGTGTGTGTGTGTGTGTGTGCGAGCCCGTGTCTACTGGGCTGTGCTGAGGCTTCGTTCCACCCGACCACCCCGCTCTAAACCAGCTGTCAATCATTTTGCTTCGTTCCCTGCTGCCTGGCACCTCCATGCCTCTGGCGCACACATCACACATTAACCTGGATGCAACCTATTATTGCCCACACATTCAAACACAAGGCTTTTTGTTTTACCCGTAATTCATAATTCTTCTGTCGTTCCACTGTCTGTCATGAGGAGAGGAGACGTGTCTGAGAGCTTCAACTAACAGGTCTGGACACACGAGTCCTGTTTGGAGTGTGTGTGTGAGTGATTAGCATCTCTGACTGGGAGACTCATTAATCAGCGCCTTCATTCTGGCCACTGGCCTGCATTATGGATGAATATTCACTCTCACGTCGATATCACGGCCCCCTCTTGTCCTGTCTTCCTCTCAACCTTAAATGCATGGACTGGAGCAGAGATCAAGGTCTCTCTGACGCCGTCAGGTACCAGGACTCCACCCAGTCCATGGTGGTGAGACTCGTACATATAGAAAACAATAAAAGGAGCCCGATGTGGTTCTGAAGCATAAACAATGACTACGCTGTTGTTGTGTCAACCAGTTTTGTTTTACTCATCAGAAATTCATGGAAAGCATAATTCCACTACTGCACCACCTGAGCTGCTTGATGCCTCCCTGTAACTGTAACTCCCTGTAACCCTGTAACTGATACAGTTTACTTCCAGTTTTCTAAGGTAGGAAACGAATTAGCACAGGAAACGTTCACAACCGCGTTTTGTGAGCAAACAAAACTTTAATTAGAATGCGTGTTGTTGAACACCTGAACACCACATGTGGCTCTGAATGAGTGGTCCAGGGACACGAGGCCCGGGGAAGCAGCAGCAGAACCACGGGTTCTAGAAGATGTTCAGAGTTGACTTTTCAAGCCCTTTCGGAGCACACGGCTGTGAAATCGTATTTTCAGGGGAAGGTGCCTTTTAGGGAGAACTTGATTTGTCAGAGCAAGGTCAGTGCTGGGTCAGATAGTGGTGGAAGGTACGTACAGTTTACCAATTCAGCCTGAAATAGGCCAATGGCAGACTCTAGGGGGATGCACACACACACACACACACACACACACACACACACACACACACACACACACACACACACGCCCAGAGACAATGCCACATGTACACATATAAAATCAGGACAATGATGAAAGACAGAGGGGAAGATGTGTGTTGGAGGGTTATGCACCTGTCCAAAGCTATAAATACCCACACAAACACACACAACCCTTGGGTGTGCCTGTCCTTGCTCTCCGGGTGGGGGTACGAGGTTGACCTGGTTTCAGCAATATGACCTCAGGTGGAGCAAATAACACACACACACACACACACACACACACACACACACACACACACCAAAAACAAACATGCCCATGCATACACACGTATGATCGCACAAGTAATCACATACACTTCACTCACATTGGTTGAAGTCCTGTTGGTTTTTCTACGTCTGATTGTTGCTGAGTGTTCAGCCTTTGTGGCTGTACTCACACACCACAGACCAGGATCCTTGGCTCATTCCTCACATAAATCCTCGGACTGTGATCCATCCTCTTTATGGAGATGGAGGGCATAAATTTAATCTGTAACTGTTTTGGTCGACTGAGGTGAGAGTGTGAGAGATGGTTAGTCAATATGTGTGTGTGTGGGGCAGTCGATGCTTCACTGGGACCTGTCCTGGGGATCAATGTGCATATGTGTGTGGAGCTAATCTGGTTCTGAACGAATGGGCCACGGTGAGGCAGCTAAAGCCCAGGTTTGCACCTGGACCTGCGTCTGTGTGGGAACCAAACAGCCTCAGT
The DNA here is from genome assembly GCF_900634795.4 of Betta splendens. Taxonomy (NCBI): domain Eukaryota; kingdom Metazoa; phylum Chordata; class Actinopteri; order Anabantiformes; family Osphronemidae; genus Betta; species Betta splendens. The sequence goes on from NC_040885.2 coordinate 19,090,317, forward strand.
CACTAAGACGGCAGCCGATGTATGTGGAGTGATGTGTTGTCTCTCAGCTGAATGAGAGAGAGACTCCGAGTGTTTTCAGGGTTTATCGGCGCTTCATGAGATGCGTTGACGTCTTCCTGTACAGATGATATAAAATGATTCATCAGGCTCCACTCCTACTATTATACAGTCATGTGTTGCTGTACTAGCGTATATGCAACCATCTGTTAGGGTTTCGTCTCATTTCAGACACATATGACAGATAACGTGTTTGTTAACAGATACACAACCCACTCTGGTGTCAATGAGCAGACAATAGTGAGTCTCGTTTAAGAAAAAGAAAAAAGTCTCTTGGTGGAAAATATTCAAGGTGGTCAAAAGGGCAGATGTTGAATCATAATCACATGGTTCAAAAGTTGGTGGAGCAGATTAGTGAGGTTCTACAGGCAGATGCTGCCTAATTTGCATAAAGTAGACTTGACCCTATACTTTATGCAAATGAGGCAAAGCCAACGTGCACTCAGAAGGCAACGTATGGCAACTTAGACTGACAAATGAACAGCTGTGCACAGCAGATCAGACCTGGGACGGAAACACGGCAGCGGCTGAGCTACACAGGACCTGAATAACCTCCCTGTCAATGTGTCAGCTACACTCCAAATCTGAAGTAAAGGCCAAATGTTCTGTGGACTCCATGACCCTAAGCGTAGCCAAGAGGTGCTTTTAGCGCACGAGCTAATTTAAATCAAGTAGTAAGCCTGCTGGAGGTGCAGAGTGAAGGGCCTCCTCAACCTACACAACGCTGCTATGAATATTTACAGGGATTATACAGGCTTTTGCTTCAGGCTGAATTATGTAGAGTAGCTGTTTTGTGTGTCACAGGGCGTGTGTGTATGTGTGTGTGTGTCTGTGTGTGGTTGGGGTCTGTGTGTGAGGTTTTTTGTGGAAACGTCAAATTATTAAGTGTGTGCACTTGTTTTAATACTAACATAAGCTGCATTAATAAAATCTTTTAATACTTCAGCCCAGAGATGAGCATTGTCATTCAGGCTTAACTATAAGTAGCTGCAGAAATGGAAGATGTGATCAGTCAAGGGGCGGATGCACTAGAACCTTCCAGGGTCATGAGACGTACAGTAGAAGCGGTTCTCCCAGTTGTCCCAGAGGTTGCGTGGAGACACCTCCACTGCTGTGGCAGCCTTGGCTTCACACCATGAGAGGACCTGAACAATCTGAATATCTGTACAGTAAATGTGCAAATACCTCCGTCAGCCTCAGCGCACTCATTTCTCAGTTCCTGAATAGAAGCTGATAAAAGGTCTGATTAGCTCAGCTCTTTCCTCTTCACCTTTCTTTGTCATCGTTCTGCTGCCTAATATGTTCAATAAATAATTATGATAAAATGAAATGAGTTCATTTCTATCCGGAGCTTCTCTGAATTGACGAATGCTTCCAACGTGGTGCTCCTGCATCGTAAAGAGCCTAAAACTCATAAAGTTTGTCAGTACAGGATGATTAGCTGCTGCAGAATGCACGTCCTGCATTTTTTTTACTGCTGCTCAGTCCTGATTGCTGTGGAAGAAACAGACGCTGGAGGCTGTAAAAGCCTGCGCTGCTCCGAAGCACGGAACACACACACACACACACACACACACACACACACACACACACACACACACACACACACACGTGTTGAAATGCAGCACATGTGCATATACATGTGTGACGCAGATGGATGAAGAGCAGTGAGATGCTTCGTGGAGTCAGCGGGTGATGAAGACGCTTGTTTGCCCTGATTCCCTCCTGTGTTTGTGTGCACATGTACGTGCATTTAACCAGCTCACGCTCTCTTCAGGCTAAAGCTGCGTC
>NC_040885.2:19097164-19104664 GCF_900634795.4 Betta splendens
AAAACAAGTTCTGTGACAGACAGGTGACTTGTTCAGGACCCCCTTCTTGCCTGATGCAGCCAATATAGTAGTCTAGCAGGACCCACTGTTGGGCCCACCGTTGGACCCGCCATTGGACCCGCCGTGGACCTGCCGTTGGACCTGCTGTTGGACCCACCGTTGGACCCACCGTTGGACCCTGTGTTGGACCCACTGTTGGACCCGCCGTTGGACCCGCCGTTGGACCCGCCGTTGGACCCACTGTTGGACCCAACGTTGGACCCGCTGTTGGACCCGCTGTTGGACCCGCTGTTGGACCCGCCGTTGGACCCGCCGTTGGACCCACTGTTGGACCCAACGTTGGACCCAACGTTGGACCTGCCGTTGGATCCACCGTTGGACCTGCTGTTGGACCCACCGTTGGACCCAGCGTTGGACCCGCTGTTGGACCCACCGTTGGACCCACTGTTGGCCCCACTGTTGGACCCACTGTTGGACCTGCTGTTGGATCCACCGTTGGACCTTCTGTTGGACCCACCGTTGGACCCGCCGTTGGACCCGCCGTTGGACCCGCCGTTGGACCCGCCGTTGGACCCGCCATTGGACCCACTGTTGGACCCATTGTTGGACCCACTGTTGGACCTGCTGCTGGTCCCATGCCGTAATCATCCCATGATTCCACTAAATAAACCAAATAAACGTGTGTAGACACAAGAGGAAACCTTTAGCTGATAGGAGACGACGTGGACAAACAGCAGAACAAAAACTCCAGACGGATTTTAAGTGAATTTTAAAGTGGATGTTGAAACAAATATTGATAAACATAATTTAAGGAATGATCAAACGCTGTGGTTATTCCCTCTACGTTTGTGTGTAGACTGTGGGCATTGTGCAGTCGTGGCATCAATATTTCATCATATTGGTTAGCAGAATGCTAATTAGCCCAGATGAAGGGTTTTTCCCAGTTTGTTTTGGTGTCACATTAATCGCAGGCGCTCTCTGCAGCTATAACCCAAACAGCCATGAGTGCAGGCTTCAGTCGTCTCTCCGACGCACGCTTTCAGTCCACAGCTGCATCACGCACGCTTTCATTAGCCGTTGTACAGCACAGAACATGCCTGTGTAATTATGTTTATGAGAGCAGGCGCGCGGAGGGTGGGCGGGAGTTGTACTGATTTTCAAAACTAGATCGGGGGCACTGAGACGCACACGCCCACCCACCTACTGCTGTGAGCCATTTCTGCCTCTTATCCCCTGATATTGGCCTTAAAATTGCAGATCTGATGGTGAATATTGATGCTGGATCTTCCCGCGCTCCCCCCACGCCTGTTTATTACTCTGTTGTAATGAGATCACTTTGATTTCTTTTCATTTGTAATGAGATCACTGAACAACGAGGGGGCTATAAAGGCTAATTATCTCACTATTGATTAATTTATTACAGCTATTTTCATATCTGTAGGAAAAACTCTGTTTTCCTACTTTTCCCCCACTGCTGGAGGTTGTTTTTCTACAGAAAACAGAAGATTTTTTGCTTTTTAATTTAATTTCCCAGTTGACGTAAGACTTGCTCGAAGAACCATAATCAGAATGATAGCATACATTGCTGGCGTTTTACATTTTAGACTACACTTGATGGTGGTAATATCCTGTTTTCCTCCCAGAGTCCAACAGACTGATTTGTTTAGAGTTTAACATGATGCTGCACATTGGGAGGTGAGGAAGTAAAGTCTTGCATGTATTTCTATCTGACTCATTAGGTCCTCAGGCTTTGGTTTCATTGTGTCCTCTGAGGGCGACGGTAAGTTCATCTGTGCTTTGACGCTGTCTAAACTGCAAATGTGCTTTCAGGAGATGACGCCAACACAACGAGTTGAGACACACAAAGCGCTAAGTGATTCTATCGATGAAGCGTTCCCCTTTACAACGGCAGTGTGTCAAAGCGCGTGTCTAATTAGGGAAGCGTATTTCTGTGTGTGCTGGGCTCCAGGCTAGCAGCGAAGGCTAATGCAGTGGAAAATGCGTCTTAGCCGGGCCATGAAATAACGATGAGAATCTGTGACTTAATCATGTTGACACATGGAGCTTCCTCTTCTCTGCTGCTCGCGCTGTCTCTCGCCCTCTCTCGCCCTCTCTCTCTGTATATGTTGTTACTTCCTGTTAAACTAACCGCTCTGTGTTCTGTGTAGGTGGCTGTACCTTTGAGGAGTCGTACAGCAGCTGTGGCTACAGTGTTTCCCTGGGGACCAATGGATTTACCTGGGAACAGGTCAACTCGTGGGAGAAGCCCACCATGGACCCTGCCCTGCCTACTGGTAGGTGACTGTGGGCCTAGCTCCCAGTAGCTCCCAGCTCATCTGTCCCAGTAGGACCACAGCCGTTCTGTTTGTGTACGAACAGTAGGAGTTCAGAGTTTTTGTTTGGCTCGAGGCCACAAAGGCTGAACTTTAGCCTTTTAACCAATAAGGTTGCAAACATCATGTGCAGTGTGAATCTGAACGCTCTCCTCTCATGCATCCGTAAGCGGTTCTGACGCTCACACCTCCGTCTTTTCATTCCACCCGTCTCAGTTGGCAGACGGATGGAAGTAGACGCATCGCGACGCGACCCCAGCTGTGTCTCTCCCCGTCCGTCAAACACCAAATGGCAATCAGTCTGCCTTCTCTCACTCACTGGTGCCCTTTGCTCTCTCCATCTCGCCCACTCCTTCACATTGTAATTCTCCACAGACAAACACATTCTCTTCTCCCGTTTTTGTTTCTTTCACACGTTCTGCCTCGTTCGTGGCCCTTCCTCTGCCTGTCTCCCGCCACCTTCTTCTCCACCATTCTTCCCTGACTGACATGACTGTGTATCAGAAAGTAGCAAAGAACTCCACAGTTGCATAATTTCAGTTTTAGAGTCAGTGAGTTCTCTTGTTTCTCTTGCGATTTGATCCAGACTCCTCTTTCATTCCTGCCTCCTTCCTCACCGATCGAGCGTCTTGTTCTGTCCTTTACCCTCCATTCTTATCAGGCTCCCATATATTACCTCTCAGTCAAGTCAATTACAGCTCTCATACATCATCTCATCATCATCATCTCGCCACTCAGTGTTTTCCCATCATTGTCTGTGACATGCCGGCAGTGAAGAGACAGATCTGTCGGCCACAGCCTTCACTCACCAAGATCTCTAACTGAGGATCTGATACGATTGAACGGGCACAAGCGATCCAGTCCATCACTCTCTCTCTATATATGTCTCGCGTCAGTTTTCTGTCTCATCTATCATGGTGGGTGGTGGTTGTCAGAGGCGATAGCCATCATGACCCATAAGCCCTTCTTATCATAGACAGCTTATCTGCTGCGTGCTGCACTGACAGCCATAGATCTGATAAGGCAGGACAAGAACAAATTGTGTGTTTGCCGGGCCTCAGACTGCTACATTTAAATACCAGCGTAGACCTTCAGTATATACAGTAGGCCATACGTGGCTCTGCAATGTTTAGAACCTGATTTTCCTTTTTAAATTGTTTGAACACTGGTTGAGGTGCAGCGTGTGCAGAAGCATAAGCAGAAGCCGAGTGTTTGTGTTTCCTCCACCTCTTATTGACTCAGTTATTGCATGAACCTCTTTCTCGCCTCTCCTCTCTAATATCAGTGTGTCTGATCCGTTGGTCATCGATCGTGACCCGCATTTGTCACCTTGTAGATGTGAGCCGATTGGATCGGCGCCAGCACTCTGTCCACATCTCCTGCTGTTTGTCCTCACAGACGTCGTCACAGTCTTATAATGTGTCGATCTCTGGCTGTTTGTGGTTTGTTTTATGGTTCGGACAGATTTCTTACTGTGAGCAAGAGAAATAATAAAAACTAGCTGCAGCAGTAAATTCTTTTATAATGTCAAACTTTTACAAACGTGTGAATCACCAAAACAACAACAACAAATCATGCGATGGGCAGTTTGACTGTTGTGTGGCGTCTGCCCGGCCCAGCGCTCACAAACACACCCATACTTCACACGGTGCCTCGTCCTCCCATCAAACCAAGGCTTAGTGAGACAAACTCGTACGAGAAGCGAACATCAAACATCAAAGGCGCTCGATGTTTTCAGCTCCCATCAACACGGCCACAATCTGAAACGTTAAGAAATGATCAGAGAGCGAGAAGCGGGGAGCAGGAGGGAGAGGGTGAGGCGAGAAGATGGAGACTGGAGTCAAAACGCAAAGACAGACAGAGAATGAAGAGCAGGGATGCATTAATAAAGTAAGAGGAAAAATACCATCACGACCTCAGCGTCGTCAGTGAAAATCCACGACACACAGCTCAGCGCCAGCGTTTGTTAGTGTGTATTTTATTAAAGGAATACACTCTCATATACTAAGTACTACTGTAAATGGCTCATGAAGGACTCCTGGTTGAAGCTGGGAAGAATTGAATTCATAACACTGAGATGACTTCATACATCACAAATATAGGAAGTGTAAGACTTTCTGCTATTAAAATGGCAGAAATAAAAGAATAGATCGGGATAAACTGAAGCGACTTTGGAGAACGCAGACAGGGCGAACGTGAGATAACGGTTGACAGGAAGACTGAGAGATGCTCTCGCTCGCAGCCGAATACAAAGAATGACTTCACAGACGCATGTAAATGGAAAAGGACACAAAAGAGCGCGACAAAGGCAGAGAGACAAGCATCCAGAAGATGAATGAGCGAGACAAACCCTGAAGAAGCAAAGGAAAAGAACAGGCGGAGGCACAAAGCGCTTTCCTTTACGACGCGTCCTCCTCATCACAGCTTCCAGGTCAGATGTCTGCAAAAATGTCTCGGAGGATGTGGCGTTGATGACCGGCATTGTCATTTTAAAGCCTTATTAAGCCAATTATGACCCCAGGTGGAAGAAATACAAGCAGACTCGCACAGGAACGAATTATGGAACTTTTCATAAATCATCTACAGTACAGCTCCAGTTTGATTTCAGGAAAAACGTTCCCAACCCGTCAGTCTGTGTATGTGCCTGCTTTGTGTGTGTGTGTGTGTGTGTGTGTGTGTGTGTAGCACAGTCATATATAGTGTTGATATGTAACGCAGATAATAGCAGACATTAATTTGGTTGTGGTTTAAAGTCTTTCTATGAATTACAGCGTGTAGATGAAGATTTAATGATCCCAGGAGGGACGAGACAAGCACTGAGATAAGAAGAGAACATAAAGAGAGTGCTCGAGATAATGTGAGGCGTAATTATGTAATTAAGGATTAAAAGGTGGCTAATGGCTAGTGGCTAGCGCCTAACGGCTAGCGTCTAACGGCTAGCGTCCAACGGCTAGCGTCCAACGCCGCTAGCAGCTAACAGCTAGCGGCTAGCCGCTAGCAGCTAACAGCTAGCGGCTAGCCGCTACCTCCTGTGGTGAGCTGCTGGCCACCCTGCCATCGGCTGTGTTGACGCCTCAGTCTCTGCTTCCTTCTTCCTGCCTTCTCCCAGATAATCATTCCTCCCGAGGCGTCTTTGTCCTAAATTTGCTTCTCAGTTTGTGCTGATGTTTATTTTTTTCAGATTTGACAGTTTGACAGAAAAGCATGTTTGTACTGTGCTGAATGTCTCAAGTTCTACTTTGACGTGTGTGTTTTGTGTACGTGTGTGTCTGCTCGTCAAGGCAGCCTCTTATTTTTCCTTCGAGAGGCTGAAAACAAATCAGCACTAATCAGAGAGTGCCTCACCATTCATCTGTGACACATTTAACAAACACATCTCACACATTCACACACACTATCATGCCTTGTTCAAACTGCCATCAGTAATAGACTTTGGAATTATAGCGTGTCACAGCCGTATGGCATTAATCGTGTGTGTGTGTGTGTGTGTGTGTCTGTTTGTGTGTGTGTGTGTGTGTGTTTGTGTGTGTGTGCGTGTGTGTGTCTGTGTACGTGTCTGTGTGTGTGTGTGTGTGTGTGTGTGCGTGTGTGTGTCTGTGTGTGTGTGTGTGTGTGTGTGTGTCTGTGTGTCTGTGTGCGTGTCTGTGTGTGCGTATGAGTGTGTGTGTGTATGTGTGTGTGTGTGTGTGTATGTGTGTGCGTATGAGTGTCTGTGTACGTGTCTGTGTGCGTGTCTGTGTGTGCGTATGAGTCTCTGTGTGAGTTTCTGTGTGTGTGTGTGTCTGTGTGCGTGTGTGTGCGTGTCTGTGTGTGTGAGTGTCTTTTTGTGTGTGTCTGTGTACGTGTCTGTGTGTGTGCGTATGAGTGTGTGTGTGTGCGTATGAGTGTGTGTGTGTGTGCGTGTCTGTGTGTGTGCGTGTCTGTGTGCGTGTGTGTCTGTGTCAAGTGGCTGCTGATGGGTACAGAGGTTAAATATCCCGCCTGCTTTTCTGGTCACTGATGGTGATTCGAGGGCCCTCATCGCGGCCGACTTGATTGCGTGTGTGATTTGTGGGCGTGAGGCGGCGGCGCAGAGCTGGAGAAATGACAAATGGCCCAAAGCCGCAGTAACGAGACAGGGTGACGGACAGACGCTGTGTAAACAGCCCGGGGTTTCAGGTTAAGCTGTGGAAGATGTTTGTTAGCAGACGTGGACACAGCGAAGTGTCACCATCGGGGCTTTTATGTGTTCCACAGATCCCAGCTTCCTGTTCAGTAATGGTTGAACAGGAGCCTCTTTCTTTCTCAGCGTTGTAGATAATGTGCTTTGAGCTGTTATTAGACATTGCAGACATTAAGCTGCCTTCAGGCTGTGAGCCAACGACCGGCTGCATGTTTAACATTTTAGCCCTCAGCCATGAAGTTTTATTGTTATGCTTTAATAATAAAATGATGAAGCGAGTATTATTTTTATTCTTGTTTATGAATAGACAGCATAAGGGGAAAACAAGGAGACTAATTATTATTATTCACCTGTGCGGTACCTGTCTTAAGCCTGCAGCTATGTAACATTTAGGCCCTAAATGTCAGAGCACCTTGAACCTGGTTAATTCATAAATGAAAAGCATATTCATCATCCTGCTACAGGCCACGCATGGACTCACACAGGCTTGAGCTTTTAGGCTGAGCAGGAGGGAGTTCCAGTGGAAGAAGGAGTCGTATGGAGCTGTCAGTCTCCTTCAGACCGGGGCCATTATAGTCGTTCTACATCCACACAGACAGAGATAAAGACATTACCTGGCTGCTAAAATCACTGCGTAACTTACTGGAGCAGATGGAGGCGCCGGTGGCAGCAGTTGATAGGAGATGGGAAGTAGGAGGACACGGCACTGAACGAGTGCTTGATTGACTGGTGCAGACGGCTCCTATAAATAGGCCACGCTGGAACCCAGAGGTAACGCAGGTAATTGGGACCTTTTTAAATGAAGTTTTATATTGCTGAAGGTATTTCGGTTTGCAAATAGGTCACTGAGGGTTTAGATCTAGACTTTTCTTTCAAAGCTTATGTTCATCCTCATTATGATTAGTTCCTGTTCAGCTGCATCTGACTAAGTACGTCCTCGTTCTTCCTTCAGACAGTTCATGCACACGTTAGGAATCAGGCTGGTGCGATTTCACCTGTAGCCAT
>NC_040885.2:19109664-19110825 GCF_900634795.4 Betta splendens
AGCATCGGCAGCTCAACAAGTGCAGATTTGTTTTATGTGTTTTATGTGTTTATGTTTTTTGTTAGAATTTGTTAGCATTCATCTGGCGTTCGTGCTTTCAGTTTGCAGCATTCTGGCCTGTTCTTCTCTGTTCATTCCACTTCATCAGCTGCCGTGCTCCAGTCGCACTGCACACAAACCCTGAGTGATGAGACACCTGGGGCAGAGCAGAAACCAAAGGAAAGCTCCGATCCATCGTCTCCGGCTTCACAACTCACATGCTCAGTCTTCAATTTACGATAGCTCGACCTCATGACCTGCACAGCAAGGGCTTTTGGGATTTAGAGTTCCCATGAGTTAAATCTCCAGGGACTTCCTGAAGGAGTTTTATATCCATCACCTCAGGGTGTGTGTGTGTGTGTGTGTGTGGCGTCTACCTGTAGGTTCAGTATTGATCACCAGAGGAAACTTCAGCCTGCTCCCTACAGCCTCATCAATAGTCTCCGGTTCTTATTAGGGAGGAGTGGAACCGGCTCATGAGGCCTGGAGGTGCAGGAGGCGGCCTTGTTTATACTCGTCTCACAGTTTGACCACAGATCAGGTCTGTTGAGCCGTAGTGCATTCAAAATGAAACTGATGAACACGGTCACAGTCACTTTAGATGGATGTTCAGTTCACACACAATGTGTGGCATCGACCCCAACAAATCCACACAATCACACAGTATATGGCCTCCTGAATGGCAGCCTGCGTAATGGACAGATTCATTATTCATTAGCAGCTTCATGCATGTTGGGTCCTTGTAAATCTCTGTAATTGGCCAGTGAAAATGCTCAGATTGCTGATTTAGTCGTGGAAAAGGAGGCAACAATTCAATTGGGCTGAGTCTGGGTTGTGAACTAGTCGGCCTATTAATAAACCAGTGAATGCACACATAGGATGAGGCGGAGTAAAAGTGCTGAGACGCTCCAGATGGAGACTTTAGCCAAGAAGCTTGTTGTTGTATCGGGTCCAGATAGTTTCCCTTCAAGGTCCCTTAACGCTTTCAGAATCAACCTCTGCCTCAGCATCATTAAACCCAAGCCTTTTACTCACTGTATGTGGAGTTTTCCAGTAAGACCAGTTTGGCCACTGCATCATGTTTCCCACCCTGCACCATCATCTCATGAACCTTTAAGCTCT